>NC_064621.1:17012196-17315227 GCF_023898315.1 Schistocerca nitens | reverse complement strand
TGAAGATAGACGTTGACTGTAGATAATCTATCACAGACACAGTCCCTTTGACTGTTCATAGAGGTCACTAAACCCGCCCAAAGATGTAAACAACCATGCATGAGAAGCGCCGATTAGACGGAGGGGGTCCGACAGCCGATCAGATACATTCATTCCACTAGGAAGGAGGTACACAGCTCGTGTTGTCTGTAGTTCAACCATGCCTACACAGTCAATAGCGCTGTTCGATCGCGTCCGCATTGTTACTTTCTGCCAGGAAGGACTCTCAACAAGGTAAGTGTCCAGTCATCTCGGAGTGCACCAAAGCGATGTTACTCGCGCATGAAGGAGATACAGAGACAGGAACCGTTGATGACATGCCTCGCTCAGTCCGCCCAAGGGCTACTTGCGGATAGAATGCGACGACGAATACAGGCATGCATCAGACCAAGAGGACGGGCTACTGGGTATTAGAGGTGCCGGTGTGTACAACAATCTTGACCAACACCTCTGAAGTTCTCGATGTATGGTGGTACAACTTGCGATGTGTGATTTCATGAGCAATAAAAAGGGCGAAAATGATGTTTATGTTGATATCTGTTCCAATTTTCTGTACAGGTTCCGGTACTCTCGGAACCGAGGTGTTGCAAAACTCTTTTTGATGTGTGTATAATAGTTGTTCTCCATTTTGTGAACGTGCCTGGAAACGTGGATAACTGAATTGCAAGACAAGTGACGACGTCCCTGCAGTTGACTGCAGAGATAAGAGCTTAGCTAGCATATGTACACAAGGGAGCAAATATGCTATTTAGAGGACACACTGAAAGGCGAATAGTGTTTGTATGATGTTAAACGTAAGAATCTCTACAGTTAAAACATCTGTACTGAGGCGCTTTCCGGCGTTGAGAAAAGAATGTGTTAGGCTGGAGTTAATGACAACAGACGAATGCCAAACCAAATTTTTAAACATCGATAAACTCTTTAACATTGATATATAGCCAAAAACTGACACTCAGAACGCTACAGTCGAAAATTCCGTTGTGGCTGACATTATGTGTGGTGTACCAGCTCGTTTTCGTGCGGGCGTCAACCACTTTGCAGAACGACATTTATCGTGCTTTACATTGAGGAATACTGCCTGTGTGACGGCTACATGATGGTGCGCGATACTTCTGGGCTCATAAATGTTTTCCTGGCTGTTTACAAAACAGATAAATATATTTGTTTGCGCGTTCAGTTAAACGTGTCACTGCTAATGGAGCAGCAACTAAAATGAAGAAGTGAAATAAATTTTCTTGACAGATTATCAGTCACCCTCTGAAAAAAAGACACCAGTCGCTTTGGAGCGCAGTAGATGGTGTAACGTAAAATCTGGTAGCAGGTGGGTCTGGGATATTAGTTGGTAATATAGGGTGCTCTGTAGCGACGTGTGGGTTGTGTGAACTGCGTTTCTCCCATGCAGTTTGTTGGGGTATTGTATCTCTCACAGTACCAGTTCCTTGAATTCGTTGTACAGGTTAACACACGAACCGTATCCTATTTACGTATCTACTTACATTTGGCGCATTTGTAAGAGTTTCACAATTATTCTATAGTTGCAGTTCTCCTCGAAGGCTCTTTCGGAGCCTGTGTCACAATTTGGCAGCTATAAACGATAGAAAATTTCTTCAGAACGTCAGCACAACTCTTTGGAACATTCTGAGCTGTGACTTGGCGATAACTGTCCCTCGACATATTTACCCGCCACAGATATGTTTCATGATGGCCTGGCACAATAAAATAACTGATAATGGTACAGCAAAATTTGGCTGGCAGTAACAAGAAAGCGGTACTGAGAAACAACAATTAGTGCATGTGTGTGTGTGTGTGTGTGTGTGTTTGTTCGTTTGTTTGTGTGTGTGTGTGTGTATGTGTGTGTGTGTGTGTGTGTGTGAGAGAGAGAGGGGGGGGGAGGAATGGGGAGAGAAAGAGAGAGAGAGAGCGATATTCTTTGTGTGGATGAGTGAGAGTGAAACTGACTAGTGTACGAGTGATTTGGATGGAAAGGGGCGGGGGGAGGGAGGCGCGGGGGAAGAGAATGATGGACTTAACAATAGGTTGGGCGTGGTCTATAATCCATCCGATAATAGATGAGATATCAGGTGCTTTACCGCTGTCCTAGGGGCGTCAAAACATTGTGACCGACGCTCTAACTAACAGGAACAGGTGGGCGCCTAGTTCCCAGAAACAGCTGCGAAACAACGATGGAATGTCACGCGACGGCCTATTACGACAGCCGGGTAATGAAAGCAGATGCAGTTTGCGTGCTAGAAGCAGCGCGACTTCTTTGTAATCGCCAGCAATGTCCCTCGGGAGGAGAAATTCTCCTTTGTGAAACACTTGTTGGTACCTCCGGTGGTTGCTCCTTCAAGCCAGTTTGATAAAATTTGAGCATAGGGAAAGAAATGATGCTTGGAAAGAGACTGCTTTACTATTTGGTGCACCTGTCTTTGTGCCACGCTAGCTGATATGGAATTAGCAATGTCCTTCCACCATTACGGTGTCGGGCGGGGGGGGGGGGGGGGGAGGGATGGGGAGGGGACCGGGGAGGGGGACGGAGAGCTCTAAATATTGCAGCGTAAAAAGATACAATTAACGATAAATTTTCTGTCTCTGAAACAAAAGTGTAACTTGGACGGAACTGTGTCTGCAATTCTGGGTGCTGTGAAACTCTCTACGTTACTGTGTTGAATAATAATTGCAGTGTGAAAAGTGCCTCCGTATTACGTCGATCATAACTTTCATACTTTGTTTCAAGCGAGACCGCAGATTTAGTTGCAATTTCCACTTTAATGTACTGGTACCTCTAATAAGAGTATTTTGCACTTAGAGATTTTTTATATTAAAGAAATAAGCGCTTTTTGCGAAATTTAGGCAAATTAATGTAAATTAACGTTACAACTATTGTTTTTCCACGTTTTGGGAATTGTTACGTCTTATTTTATTCCGTAAAGCAATATAAGTAAAATTTGGCTTCATAATTTTGATGCAAAAATTTCGGCGCTAGAACCAACGCACCGTAGTCAAAACAAGTATAAGTACCAATTATTCCGTTTTATTGTATTTGTGAACACTACTTTCCTACTACAAGCTGTTAGAAATAATTAATTTTATGATCAGTATTTTCACTTATACTACGTCAAATTAAAATATCGTCTAATGGCAGCCTTCCATAAACTACCACAACTACTTTAAAATTGTATTACGAGACAATGCCAGTCATCTGCATAAGATTAACATTAAAAGAGTGTGAGTATCTCAGAGCTCTGAAGGCTCTCGCAGTCGAATACCGAAGTTTGATATTTGTCAGAAACTGACGGTTGTTTTCAATAGAGTCCATATCATTTCCCACAGCAAGACAAACGATTCATACAACTCAACTATCACTGCTATTGTGATGCATTATTTTAAGCCCTCTCTGTTAGCGAAATTTTGTGGAAGCAACATTTAGCTACCGCAGAAGGCCTCATTCGTCAAAATCTCCCTCAATTCTATTACTGAATGGCTTATTGGCTGCGTATCACTAAGTCAGTAGTTATAACTCCAATGAGATTGCACTGGGTAGCAACAGCCAACAACATGCTGTATCTTTATTAACAAGGCTGAATGTATTTGTGCTACTGGTGCAAGTGACAGGATATTCGATTAGCTTGTCATGGAGCCCAAATAATGCTTCGCTATTTGGGCGAAGGATCAAAGGAAGACCATGGAACTACCCTGAACGAAGCTAATCTAACGTTGTTCCTTTCAGCAGTGTACAATGTCCTAGATATTGTTCGTAGTACATAAATATGTTGTACATAAATTGAAAAAATATTTCGTATACATGTTCAGTTAAAAAAATACTCGAAATTGTTCATTATGGTATGACATAGTGATAAATATTGTGTCGTAAGATACTGTTCCAGTGAAACATGGATATTTCTCAAAATATGCTGAGGGAGATTGAGTACCCCCACAGCAACTCACAGAAACATATGAGTGTAGCTTGAACAGTAAGATAGTCGTAAGTGACAATGCACCGACGCTAGGTTGAAACGTTATGGTGAATGGACTGGATACTGGGGTGAAAGATAGCCCTTCTTGAACCGGAGCTGATGTGAATGGTCAGGAACAAGAATGATGTCTCTGAAGACGCCATACTCTAAGCAGCGACGTGTGTGTGAACATAAAAGGCGTCGAAATTCACATGAGCAGTGTTTCAACACAGAAAAACCTAGGAGCGAACATGTTATCTTAGTCATTTAGACTCCTGGTCTGAATTCTGTGAGAACATTTCAGGTTAAAATTTGTATTCGATATTGAGTGATCCACATACAGTACTCTTCCCCCATTTCGCAGTAAAAGATGTGATGAGTTATTAACTAATATACACTCCTGGAAATTGAAATAAGAACACCGTGAATTCATTGTCCCAGGAAGGGGAAACTTTATTGACACATTCCTGGGGTCAGATACATCACATGATCACACTGACAGAACCACAGGCACATAGACACAGGCAACAGAGCACGCACAATGTCGGCACTAGTACAGTGTATATCCACCTTTCGCAGCAATGCAGGCTGCTATTCTCCCATGGAGACGATCGTAGAGATGCTGGATGTAGTCCTGTGGAACGGCTTGCCATGCCATTTCCACCTGGCGCCTCAGTTGGACCAGCGTTCGTGCTGGACGTGCAGACCGCGTGAGACGACGCTTCATCCAGTCCCAAACATGCTCAATGGGGGACAGATCCGGAGATCGTGCTGGCCAGGTTAGTTGCCTTACACCTTCTAGAGCACGTTGGGTGGCACGGGATACATGCGGACGTGCATTGTCCTGTTGGAACAGCAAGTTCCCTTGCGGTCTAGGAATGGTAGAACGATGGGTTCGATGACGGTTTGGATGTACCGTGCACTATTCAGTGTCCCCTCGACGATCACCAGTGGTGTACGGCCAGTGTAGGAGATCGCTCCCCACACCATGATGCCGGGTGTTGGCCCTGTGTGCCTCGGTCGTATGCAGTCCTGCACGGCGCCAAACACGCATACGACCATCATTGGCACCAAGACAGAAGCGACTCTCATCGCTGAAGACGACACGTCTCCATTCGTCCCTCCATTCACGCCTGTCGCGACACCACTGGAGGCGGGCTGCACGATGTTGGGGCGTGAGCGGAATACGGCCTAACGGTGTGCGGGACCGTAGCCCAGCTTCATGGAGACGGTTGCGAATGGTCCTCGCCGATACCCCAGGAGCAACAGTGTCCCTAATTTGCTGGGAAGTGGCGGTGCGGTCCCCTACGGCACTGCGTAGGATCCTACGGTCTTGGCGTGCATCCGTGCGTCGCTGCGGTCCGGTCCCAGGTCGACAGGCACGTGCACCTTCCGCCGACCACTGGCGACAACATCTATGTACTGTGGAGACCTCACGCCCCACGTGTTGAGCAATTCGGCGGTACGTCCACCCGGCCTCCCGCATGCCCACTATACGCCCTCGCTCAAAGTCCGTCAACTGCACATACGGTTCACGTCCACGCTGTCGCGGCATGCTACCAGTGTTAAAGACTGCGATGGAGCTCCGTATGCCACGGCAAACTGGCTGACACTGACGGCGGCGGTGCACAAATGCTGCGCAGCTAGCGCCATTCGACGGCCAACACCGCAATTCCTGGTGTGTCCGCTGTGCCGTGCGTGTGATCATTGCTTGTACAGCCCTCTCGCAGTGTCCGGAGCAAGTATGGTGGTTCTGACACACCGGTGTCAATGTGTTCTTTTTTCCATTTCCAGGAGTGTAGGTTGTCCTTGGTACCATGAATTAATCGCTTTCAGATGACGTATTTTCAGCATCAGGCTTCTCTTATTTATGAGCGTCAGAAAAGTTTATCGTACGGCTCGATGATTCTTTCGTGTCACGTAAACAACTCGACTAGCTTGTAGTTGGTGCGGATTCACTAATTATACTCAAGATACCACAAATATACGTGTTCAGCTTGTCACACTGTTAGCTTGTTACCACAGGACAGTTTCCCAGGAAGTTCATTGCTGGTTAATTTTTAGTTGTCAGACCACATTACTTCATGCATTTACACATACAATATTCATTGTTCCAATTTTATTTATTCATTTATGGAATACATTAAATAGTTCCAAGTCTCCAAGATCTCTGGCGAGTAATTGATTAACCTCAGTGCTCCCCACCCATTACCAATTAGTTTAGGGGCATAGAATGGGTCCCGAAGAAAAGATTATCCATTTTTTTCTGTAGATCACACTCAACGATAACAAGACCTAACGGACCTGTACCAGCCAGATAAGTATGTTACTTGGGTAGGTGAGTTTGAATAATTATTTGCAATTGTGTAACCATGTTATTGGAAAAAGTGAGGAATCTGGTTAGTCAAGAAAGCAATGCCTAAACATTTCAGTTACCAGTTAGCTCAGGAAATTACAAGAATATTAAATCGGAATAAATTTTCACTGTGTTACGCAATCATTCCATTAAAAAATTAACATGATATTGAATTCTAGCAGATAATCCTTAACACATTAGTGACTAACTAAAATTGAAAAATCATCGTTATATGAAAATCACATCATGAAAGCTACATTAATTTTTAATTTCCTGGAACAGTTTCATTAGTGCGTACAAATATGAATGCACACGCAGGAATAAACTTCGGAATAACACATACACAAATGAATCAGTACAAGAAGTATCTACAGTATTTTAACTCTAAAACTAAGTAAATATTCATTGAACTTAATTAACTAGATATCATACTGTTCCTTCTTTATTGCCCAGTCTTCTAACGTCCTGGAAAACTGTTCCTCAAACTTCTTTACTATTAATTCCTCGCAGTCTGATGACAAATTAGAAACTACTTCTCAAAACTGGGTCACGGTAGTCTCTCCTCCTTCCTGTCTATGGCTAATATCTTACGGTCTCTGCTGTAAATGACTGGGAAACAGCTCCTGTGCATTTTGGTATTGTGTAATCTCATTAGAGATCTGAGACTGTCTTTTAACTATCATTGAAACTTGTGATGTTACTGGATCAAAATCCGGTTTGGCGAGAATGCGTTCTACTTCCGTAGATAATTCGGACTGAGCTTTCGACATTTCAGTTTGCTGAGATGTTGCAATCTGAACTTTCGTACGTAAAAGCTTTAATTCTTCCAAAATTTCCGACAAGGGATCAACCATATCCTGGGCTGAAACCGGTGCCTCTTCCATTTCACCCAACTCACTAATAGGTGTCACTGTTGTTCTGCTGACTTTCTGAACTGTGCTCTTCTCTTGACCATAACAAAGAAAAATGCCAGAAGTAATTAACAATGTCCTCAACTGTGACATTCTTAATGTAGACAGACTTAATTCGATTGCTGCATTTTGTACTAGAGTAACTCCTGGAATAAATAACAGGTGTGTCTGTAATCTACAACTGAATATATTACTAAATACGGAAAAATGAAATTCTATGATACTGTTTGTATTAAAGTAGAAACCAGTCAAGTGGCACATTTGGATCAGGACTGTAATTTCAGTGTTCTTGCCTGTGCGAGGCTCTGAACGAGGGACCGACACTTCACAGCTACAGATGAGCAGACTTCATCAGACCATGAAACACATTTTTAGCCACAGATTAGGCAAAATACACAGTGCTGTATTACAATAAAACATGTGAAATCCATATAACCTATACATCTGAGAATTCTGTCAGATAGAGAGCAAATTTATACTATCACAAGGAAATAATGATTGAATATTCATATTTTCTTTTTTATACTTCGAATTAGGTTACTTGGAAAGAAGCTAATCTGCATTGGATGCAATTAAGAGTCTCTGTTTCTGAATAAATAAATTCCAAGAAATTCCTCATCCGAAATTAAAATGGTCACTTCAGTTTAATAATCCTTAAGATTATTTCTTGTCAATGAGTAACTAAATGTGAATGATAGCACCAGTGACGGCGTGGATGTGTTTTAAGGAAAACAGTAAAATTCGTTTAGTCGGTGTTCTGCGCGCCAGAGAACCTAGTAGGTCTCACCAGTAATATGTCTGACCTCGACGAACCTGAAACCTTAAATCGTTTTCCCTTCTCTCAGATTATATTCACCGGAGTTTGCCCTTGCGTAATGACAGCAGACTAGAAGTGACTAGTGGTCCCATAGATATAGCAATTTCAAACAAGAGACCAAAATTCCCATTTTTATAATCGAGATCACGTGCAGGTTCGTCCACCAAATCATTTCCTACTGATGTCGGTATACCTAAGCGACGTTGTCTTCTTGCCCATCTGAAAGTAAGGGAATCGTTGAAAATTGTAAAGGAACGAACGTACCTTAGTATTTAGGAACAGCTGTTATATTCTCTGAAGAATACTTTCCTGCTACAAGCTTTTAGAATAAATTAATTATCTAGTTAGTATTCTGACTATAACTTCCTCAAATTAAGTTTTCGTCTAATGGCGATCTTTCATTGTTGTCGCTGTTGTCTTCAGTCCTGAGACTGGTTTGATGCAGCTCTCCATGCGACTCTATCCTGTGTAAGCTTCTTCATCTCCCAGTCCGTGCGGTTCTGGGCGCTACAGTCTGGAGCCGAGCGAACGCTACGGTCGCAGGTTCGAATCCTGCCTCGGGAATGGATGTGTGTGATGTCCTTAGGTTGGTTAGGTTTAATTAGTTCTAAGTTCTAGGCGACTGATGAACTCAGAAGTTAAGTGGCATAGCGCTCAGAGCCATGTGAACCATTTTTTTCATCTCCCAGTACTTACTGCAACCTACATCCTTCTGAATCTGCTTAGTGTATTCATCTCTTGGTCTCCCTCTACGATTTTTACCCACCACGCTGCCCTCCAATGCTAAATTTGTGATCCCTTGATGCCTCAGAACATGTCCTACCAACCGATCCCTTCTTCTAGTCAAGTTGTGCCACAAACGTCTCCTCTCTTCAATCCTATTCAGTACCTCCACATTAATTATGTGATCTGCCCATCTAATCTTCAGCATTCTTCTGTAGCACCACATTTCGAAAGCTTCTATTCTCTTCTTGTCTAAACTATTTATCGTCCATGTTTCACTTCCATACACTCCATACAAATACTTTCAGAAACGACTTCCTGACACTTAAATCTATACTCGATGTTAAGAAATTTCTCTTCTTCAGAAAGGCTTTCCTTGCCATTGCCAGTCTACATTTTATATCCTCTCTACTTCGACCATTATCAGTTATTTTGCTCCCCAAATAGCAAAACTCCTTTACTACTTTAAGTGTCTCATTTCCTAAACTAATTCCCTCAGCATCACCCGACTTAATTCAACTACATTCCATTATTCTCGTTTTGCTTTTGTTGATGTTCATCTTATTTCCTCCTTTCAAGACACTGTCCATTCCGTTCAATTGCTCTTCCAAGTCCTTTGCTGTCTCTGTCAGAATTACAATGTCATCGGCGAACCTCAACATTTTTACTTCTTCTCCATGGATTTTAAAACCTACTCCGAATTTTTCTTTTGTTTCCTTGAATAACATCGGGGACAGGCTACAAACCTGTCTCACACACTTCCCAACCGCTGCTTCCCTTTCATGCCCCTCGACTCTGCAAACTGGTTTCTGTACAAATTGTAAATACCCTTTCGCTCCCTGTATTTTACCCCTGCCATCTTTAGAATTTGAATTTCATTATGTAGCCCAATACAAAGACTTCCTCGTTTAATATTACTTTACAAGACAATGTCAGTTATCCACAGAAGACTAACATTGCTATACTCAAAGGCTGTTTCTGAGCGAGTCAGAGCGTTGACTCTTACAGTCGCATGTCGCTATTCCACATTTGCAGAAATTAAAAAAATATTTTGAATAAAATTGAATCACTTTACACAACTGTTATTGCTACTGTGTTATACACTCCTGGAAATTGAAATAAGAACACCGTGAATTCATTGTCCCAGGAAGGGGAAACTTTATTGACACATTCCTGGGGTCAGATACATCACATGATCACACTGACAGAACCACAGGCACATAGACACAGGCAACAGAGCATGCACAATGTCGGCACTAGTACAATGTATATCCACCTTTCGCGGCAATGCAGGCTGCTATTCTCCCATGGAGACGATCGTAGAGATGCTGGATGTAGTCCTGTGGAACGGCTTGCCATGCCATTTCCACCTGGCGCCTCAGTTGGACCAGCGTTCGTGCTGGACGTGCACACCGCGTGAGACGACGCTTCATCCAGTCCCAAACATGCTCAATGGGGGACAGATCCGGAGATCTTGCTGGCCAGGGTAGTTGACTTTCACCTTCTAGAGCACGTTGGGTGGCACGGGATACATGCGGACGTGCATTGTCCTGTTGTAACAGCAAGTTCCCTTGCCGGTCTAGGAATGGTAGAACGATGGGTTCGATGACGGTTTGGATGTACCGTGCACTATTCAGTGTCCCCTCGACGATCACCAGTGGTGTACGGCCAGTGTAGGAGATCGCTCCCCACACCATGATGCCGGGTGTTGGCCCTGTGTGCCTCGGTCGTATGCAGTCCTGATTGTGGCGCTCACCTGCACGGCGCCAAACACGCATACGACCATCATTGGCAACAAGGCAGAAGCGACTCTCATCGCTGAAGATGACACGTCTCCATTCGTCCCTCCATTCACGCCTGTCGCGACACCACTGGAGGCGGGCTGCACGATGTTGGGGCGTGAGCGGAAGACGGCCTAACGGTGTGCGGGACCGTAGCGCAGCTTCATGGAGACGGTTGCGAATGGTCCTCGCCGATACCCCAGGAGCAACAGTGTCCCTAATTTGCTGGGAAGTGGCGGTGCGGTCCCCTACGGCACTGCGTAGGATCCTACGGTCTTGGCGTGCATCCGTGCGTCGCTGCGGTCCAGTCCCAGGTCGACGGGCACGTGCACCTTCCGCCGACCACTGGCGACAACATCGATGTACTGTGGAGACCTCACGCCCCACGTGTTGAGCAATTCGGCGGTACGTCCACCCGGCCTCCCGCATGCCCACTATACGCCCTCGCTCAAAGTCCGTCAACTGCACATACGGGTCACGTCCACGCTGTCGCGGCATGCTACCAGTGTTAAAGCCTGCGATGGAGCTCCGTATGCCACGGCAAACTGGCTGACACTGACGGCGGCGGTGCACAAATGCTGCGCAGCTAGCGCCATTCGACGGCCAACACCGCGGTTCCTGGTGTGTCCGCTGTGCCGTGCGTGTGATCATTGCTTGTACAGCCCTCTCGCAGTGTCAGGAGCAAGTATGGTGGGTCTAACACACCGGTGTCAATGTGTTCTTTTTTCCATTTCCAGTAGTGTATTATAATTTACATTTAACTCGTCAGAATAAAAACATGTAAATATATACAATCCTTTAAGAATTTTTAATAAAAAAGAAATAAAAACAAACAAAAATAATAAAAATGTAAATGTTCCTTTGGTCAGAAAGTTCCTCAACGGTTGCTTCGAAACTTTTACACAATGCGGTACTCAAACATGTGCGTCTTTTTATATTCCTGCTTTTAATACCTGTAATATATAAATAAGTAGTAATATATAAAGAAGAAATGTTATCACCGAACATCTCGAAATGTTCTTCCGATTTTCGTCAGATTTGTACACGTCATGAAATAAACTTTTATGGATGCAGAAGTTAGAGAGAGAGTGTGAGAGAGAGAAAGTGAGAGAAATGTGAGAGAGGCAGCAGTCGATGAAGAGAGACAGGGTGGAGAAGGGGATTATGACGTATATCCAATTCCCACGCATATTAGAAACGTATGCTTTCTTTTTTCTTTTTTTTTCCGTTAAACCAGACTGTGTCCGGTAGCAACCAGTAACACACAAAAGCTAAAATTAGTAGATAGTTCTCTTTGTAAGCTCTCTCCATGTGCTTTTGCGTTAAGTACATTACATGGAAGCAAGACGAATATGTTGTGCGGATGAACAACTCGTTTTATTCTCTATAGTTGCGAATCAGCTAAGATTGGCAACACCGTATTGTTCTTACACGAGGGATGGAATGAAGCACCGAGAATAAAATGTCTGCAGCACAACAGAAATCATGGGTGTTGAACAAGAAAGAGCGTACGGAGTATTTACACGAAATAGGCAACCCCCAGAAAACGTAGGAAGAAAGTACTAAGACGATAACAAGCGTGTTTGAACAGTATTATGTCGTTTGTATGCAACTGTTCAACCCTTCAGGCCAGTTGAGATCATGGGCAAAAAATTAGTAAATATTCAGATTTATTTTCCTTAATATTAATAGAAAAGTTATATTGTCCCATTGAGCAAGGAGTCTTTTAGAGACACAATATTCACGTCTTCTACGTGGAGCTAACAGTTACCGTTCTCAGACGTTCCGTATGTCTCAGCGGTATCTAACGCGTTTGCGATCTGCCGTGTCGGCTCCAACTCGGCACTTAGCGGCGTGTGGAAGAGGCGACGTACGTGATCGGCAGGGACTGGGTCGTGTCGTGTCGTGTCGTATCTCTCAGGACAGTTCCCCTAGCAACCAGACACAATTCCGTCGTGGATCGAAACGAAACAACCACCCACTACAGACCGAAACGTGAGCTATCATACTTATTACACTAGTTAATACAATGACAAATGCAGAATTAAATGTCGTCAAGAGCGACGAAAGGGAGTGGTCATAAAGGCTGTCTTGAATAGAAAGTTAAAAGGCGTCCCTTTTAGACAGGTAACGTAACTTGACTCCTGCCATTTATTCTACTACAGTGTAGAGGAGGGCTCACGCAAAATCGACACCTAACCTCAGCCGGCCGCTGTGGTGGAGCGGTTCTAGGCGCTTCAGTCTGGAACCGAGCTCCTGCTACGGTCGCAGGTTCGAATCCTGCCTCGGGCATGGATATGTGTGATGTCCTTAGGTTAGTCAGGTTTAAGTAGTTCTGAGTCTAGGGGAGGGTTATTAGTGACTTCCCGTACGTAACGACTGTGAACTGCAGAATTGACGAAGGCACATCATGCTTACAGCGGACCTGGAACCAGGGAACCCTCTTTGTTGGCAGACCGGCGGCAGAACACAGTCCGAGAAAAAACGCCCTACCTAGCGCTGGTCTGGCTAGCGCCTGTAGTACGGAAGTCACCTCGGAATGTTAAAGAGGTACGCTCCGTAATTTTCATGTGGTAGGAAGATGCGGACGCTCCTTCCAGCAGTATCTGCGCGAACATCGCAATAGTGAGACGTTACTGCAAGTATTTCGATCAGCCGTCGTTCGCCTCTGCGGGTTTCCGTCGTTAACTACTTGTAATTCTGCACGTATTGGTAGATGCCTGTTCTTCGCTTTTAGTGTTCTTTCTATTTTTAATTTTTTTAGCAACTGATTACTCTTAAATAAGGTGTAGTTGTCAGGGATACAAATAAATTGCGATGTAGACACTTCGGATACAGAATGTTCGGTAACTAGGCCTAATGTTTCCACTTTTCCCTTAAAAATACTCTGGATAGGTGTGTGCGTTCAATTGATATAAATAAGAACCGTCTGCTTCTGAATAATCGTATTCGTTGTGATACAGAAATCATCACCAAAGCAAGAAACTTTTTCCGATTCGTTATGATCTTTGCTGTGATCCGTCGTTGCAGTGCCCAAATTAGACACCGCAACATATCAGAAGTTCGTTTTGGAACACAATAAAAATATATCATGGTACACGCCGTTCTCAAGAATAGCATCGGCTAACACACAAATTTTAGACACTCCAACTCTCTCTCTCTCTCTCTCTCTCTCAACTCTCTCTCTCTCTCTCTCTCTCTCTCTCTCTCTCTCTCTATTTTTCCGATAGCAGCGCCGCCAGCGACTAGAAATGTGAACTGTTTACATACGGCATAAGAAATGCGCGTATTCTATCGATTATAATAGTTTGTGTAGTATTGTTTACAAACGGCAACCGAGCGAGGTGGCGCAGTGGTTGGACACTGGACTCGCATTCGGGAGGACGACGGTTCAATCCCGCGTCCGGCCATCCTGATTTAGGTTTTCCGTGATTTCCCTAAATCGCTCCAGGCAAATGCCGGGATGGTTCCTTTCAAAGGGCACGGCCGACTTCCTTCCCCGTCCTTCCCTAATCCGATGAGACCGATGACCTCGCTGTCTGGTCTCCTTCCCCAAAACCAACCAACCAACAAACGGCAACGCGTGTACTGGCATAAAGTATTGAAAAAGAGGCACTCAAATCATTGTTACGTTTCAAGATTTTAAACATGGCTGAAACAGCAACTGTTGAACACTACACGGTAAATGATAACAGCCAAATAGTTGCAAGATAAAGATTTATTAAAATCCTTAACCATGGTTTCGATATACACTCCTGGAAATGGAAAAAAGAACACATTGACATCGGTGTGTCAGACCCACCATACTTGCTCCGGACACTGCGAGAGGGCTGTACAAGCAATGATCACACGCACGGCACAGCGGACACACCAGGAACCGCGGTGTTGGCCGTCGAATGGCGCTAGCTGCGCAGCATTTGTGCACCGCCGCCGTCAGTGTCAGCCAGTTTGCCGTGGCATACGGAGCTCCATCGCAGTCTTTAACACTGGTAGCATGCCGCGACAGCGTGGACGTGACCCGTATGTGCAGTTGACGGACTTTGAGCGAGGGCGTATAGTGGGCATGCGGGAGGCCGGGTGGACGTACCGCCGAATTGCTCAACACGTGGGGCGTGAGGTCTCCACAGTACATCGATGTTGTCGCCAGTGGTCGGCGGAAGGTGCACGTGCCCGTCGACCTGGGACTGGACCGCAGCGACGCACGGATGCACGCCAAGACCGTAGGATCCTACGCAGTGCCGTAGGGGACCGCACCGCCACTTCCCAGCAAATTAGGGACACTGTTGCTCCTGGGGTATCGGCGAGGACCATTCGCAACCGTCTCCATGAAGCTGGGCTACGGTCCCGCACATCGTTAGGCCGTCTTCCGCTCACGCCCCAACATCGTGCAGCCCGCCTCCAGTGGTGTCGTGACAGGCGTGAATGGAGGGACGAATGGAGACGTGTCGTCTTCAGCGATGAGAGTCGCTTCTGCCTTGGTGCCAATGATGGTCGTATGCGTGTTTGGCGCCGTGCAGGTGAGCGCCACAATCAGGACTGCATACGACCGAGGCACACAGGGCCTACACCCGGCATCATGGTGTGGGGAGCGATCTCCTACACTGGCCGTACACCACTGGTGATCGTCGAGGGGACACTGAATAGTGCACGATACATCCATACCGTCATCGAACCCATCGTTCTACCATTTCTAGACCGGCAAGGGAACTTGCTGTTCCAACAGGACAATGCACGTCCTCATGTATCCCGTGCCACCCAACGTGCTCTAGAAGGTGTAAGTCAACTACCCTGACCAGCAAGATCTCCGGATCTGTCCCCCATTGAGCATGTTTGGGACTGGATGAAGCGTCGTCTCACGCGGTCTGCACGTCCAGCACGAACGCTGGTCCAACTGAGGCGCCAGGTGGAAATGGCATGGCAAGCCGTTCCACAGGACTACATCCAGCATCTCTACGATCGTCTCCATGGGAGAATAGCAGCCTGCATTGCTGCGAAAGGTGGATATACACTGTACTAGTGCCGACATTGTGCATGCTCTGTTGCCTCTGTTTATGTGCCTGTGGTTCTGTCAGTGTGATCATGTGATGTATCAGACCCCAGGAATGTGTCAATAAAGTTTCCCCTTCCTGGGACAATGAATTCACGGTGTTCTTATTTCAATTTCCAGGAGTGTATCTAAAAACACCTGAACAGGAAGACACCTTCGTTGGTAAAAATTTAGCACCAGAAATGAGAAAGAAATACACTTATTCCTTAAGTAACCGTAAAATTACCAAAGCATTACAAGCACAAAAACTTTTACTCACTTACTAAAATCACATCCTGCAGTGGAGATACATAAAACAATCGTGCCAAAGGCGTCGTCAGTAGTTAACACGTCACCTTCATTTATACAACATAAGTATGAAGAGAAGGTCGGTGCGAACACGTCATAGCATCAGTACTTCTTGGCCTGTGAAGTAGCTTGAACACGGTGTGAAAGCCCTAGGGCAGACAGTTTCAATGAGAGAGGGCACTTGTGGTATGTGCGAGACACTCGCGCACATTACAACCCATGGATACATACCGATGCGCATCAATATTATTAGAAGTTGTGCTAATTCAAGCCTTCTGTCTTAATAAATAAAACATATCAGAACCATTTAAAACACCTATGTACAAAAGAAAATATGAAACCAATTTACCAGTGTCAAGTAGATGAAGCTTGCGCTAGGGAGCGCATTTAACGAGAGAGGGCACTAGTGATATGCCAGAGAATCTCGGGTAACTTAAAGACTAAAATACATACTAGCGAAAACAACCAAAATGTTATAGTAAAACGAAACCATCTGTCGTGGTCAATAAAAACATAACAGAATCATTTAACAACACATACACATCGAAAGCCGCGAACAGCAAACATCAAAAATACGTAAAATCCCAACAAGTCAGGAAAGGCGCATATCACCAGCATCAACAGGCAAGAAAACAAACTTCTGGTCAGCCAGACTACATTTCATTACAGCAAGGAGGGGTTTGGAACCATCCAAAAAATTTTTGTTTCGAAGCAGCACCCGTTCATTAAGAATATAACCATGTTTTTGAAACAGACGCTTGAAAATCTCTTTTGTGAAATTCTTTTCCTCATGAAAACTGTTAAAAACATGAAACATTAGTTGCAGATCCTGGTCACTCCCTTGAAATATAATGGGTATGTCATCAACGTAACGAACATAGAAAGAAATCATATTACCCAACACAGGATTATTCTTGAAAAAATTGTCTTCTAAAGCATTCACAAAGATGTCGGCTAAGATACCAGCTAGTGGGCAACCCATGTCTAAGCCGATTTCTTTTCCTTTATTGTGATTTCATTCCCCTGCACCATATGGGCTGGGGAGGGCTGTCAGCGGCACAATCCGCCGCTTTTCAGCCCAGTGCCATGACAACTAAAACAAGAATAAAATGTTACATATATAAGGCGATAAAAGACGGGAACATAAAACATATTAAGGGGAGAAATGGACGTAAAATTACACTGACATGGACACGTTCATGGGGGGATAGATAAAAAAGTCACCAGAAAGTTACAAAAACACATTTGGCCATTATTAAAACACAAAGAAGACGCTGAATGCACATGCGCAGGTTAAAAGAAGGCCACAGCATTAACAACACTCCAGAACATCACACTTAAAACGCACTTGGAGCACACACGATGAAGAAAAAACTGCCAGGTGGGACCTGCCGAGGGAGAAATCGGAGAGGATGGAAAAGGAGGGGAGAGCAAGGGGCAGCAGGGGAGGCGGCGGGATGAAGAGAGTAGGGGCGTCGGCTGGTACACTAAGAGGCAGGAGACTGGTGGGGCAGGAGATGAAGAGGGAAAAGAAGGCAGGTGGGAGTGCAGAAACACTGAAGGGGAGCACAAGAGAGGTAGGGGGAGCAGGAGGCAGAAGCCGCTCAGGAGAGGAGAGGGAGCCCTGAGGAGAAGGCAGGAAGAAGGGGTTAGAGTCGGTAAGAAGGACAGATGTCAGGGCGAAGCTCATCATCCGGGAGGGGTAAATGGTGGAAGCTGCATTGGGAAATGAGGCAGAAGGTGTGGAGATGGAGATAGGGTGGGACACAACAGTAAAGGCACGGAAACGGGTTGGGGATGGAGAGGAATGGAGACAGAAGGGGGTGAGCGGATCAATGCAGTGGACAATATATAGTGTGTGGATGTGTTCAAGGAAAAGGACTAGGTGGGGGAAGGGGATGAGGCCGTAGAGGATGTGCGTAGGGGATGGAAGGCGGATGCGGAAAGTGAGGCGGAGCGCATGGTGTTTGAGGATTTGGAGAGCTTTGTAGAACCGGGGAGGGGCGGAAATCCAAGCTACGCTGGCATAACAGAGGATGGGGTGGGTCAAGGTTTTGTAGGTGTGAAGGATGGTGGAAGGATCCAGACCCTACGTCCAGCCAGAGAGGAGTTTCAGGAGGCGGAATCTATTGTGAGCTTTGTTTTCGATGGTAAGGAGATGGGGAGTCCAGGTGAGGTGGCGGTCGAGGGTGAGGCCAAGTTATTTTTTAGGGTAGGAGTGAGGTGGATAGGATGGCCATAAATTGTGAGGTAGAAATCATGGAGACAGAAAGAGCATGTGGTGCGGCCTATGATGGGTCTTGGAGGGGTTGATACAGAGGAACAACTGGTTGCACCAAGCAGTGAATTGGACAAGGTGGGTTTGGAGGGTATGTCGGGACCGTTGAATGGTAGGATAAAGGGCTAGGAAGGTGGCGCCATCAGCAAACTGGAGAATATGGAAAGGTGGGGGAGGTTTGGGCATATCAGCAGTGTACAGGAGATAGAGTAGAGGCGAAAGGACAGAGCCTTGAGGCACGCCGGCAGAGGGATAGAAAGTACGGGAGTTGGAATTGTAGATAGTCACATAGGAGGGACGATGGGAGAGGAAGGAAGCAACGAGATGGACGAAGTTGATGGGGAGACCGTAGGTCTGGAGTTTGAAGAGGAGCCCGGGATGCCAGACACGGTCATAGGCATGCTGGAGATCAGGGGAAACAAAGATAGCAGAGCAAAGGGAGTTAAGTTGGAGGGAAAGGAGATTGGCAAGGCTAAGGATCTGGTCGACAGTGGAGAAGAAAGGCCGGAAGCCACATTGGTTAATGGGAAGGAGGTGGTGTTGGTTAAGGTGGCGGTGAATACGATGAGAGCGGGTGGCCTTGAAGACCTTACTGAACACAGAGGTGAGGCAAATGGGACGATAGGAAGAGGTATCAGAGGGGGTTTGTTAGGTTTAGGGAACAGCAGGACACGGGAAGTCTTCCACAGGTCGGGGTAAAATCCACTGGGGAGGAGGACATTGTACAGGGTAGCAAGGACAGTCAGGAAGGATGGGGGGATTCCTTGAGGTGGCGGTAGGTGACGCTATCGTGACCAGGGGCGGTGTTGCGTTTGGAGTGGAGGATGAGTGTGATCCATGGCAGGGTCAGAGGGAGGTGGGGCGGGCAGTGGTTTTTTGCTAAGCCGAATGGTTGCTCATACATTTTGCCTTTAAACTGAAAGTAATTATAATCTAGTACAACCTGCAATAGTGACATAAGTTCCGACAATTGCAACTTACTTAAAGTTTTATGTTGTCGAATGTAATTTTCAATAATTATTTATTAAGGCAGAAGATTTGAATTAGCACAACTTTTAACAATTTTGATGTGCATGAGTATGTATCCATGGGTTTTAATGTGCGCACATACCACAAGTGCCCTCTCTTAGTGAAACTGTCTGCCCTAGGGCTTTCACACCGTCTTCAAGCTACTTCACAGGCCAAGAAGTACTGATGCTATGCCGTGTTCGCATCGACCTTCTCTTCATAATTATGTTGTATAAATGGAGATGACGTTATAACTACTGACGACGCCTTTGGCACGATTGTTTTATGTATCTTCACTGCAGGGTGTGATTTTAGTAAGTGAGTAAAAGTTTTTGTGCTTGTAATACTTTGGTAATTTTATGGTTACTTACGCTATAAGTGTTTTTTCTTTCTACATCTAGAGGGTTGGATCCCCTCCTTCGAAAACGACAGATTGCAGAGCCTGGGCTACCCTCAGGCTGGAATCTCCATCTTCGAAGCTTGACTCTCTGTCTGTCCGTCTGTCCACCTGTTCGCCGCTCGCTGCAGTAGCTGTTCGTCCATCTGTTTCGTCTGTCCGTCCGCCTGACTGTTCGCCGCCGCCACTGCCGCCGCCAGAGGGTTCTGGGCTGCCACCTTCTTGCCGGTATCGGCCAGCCATTTCCTGGAGAGATTCACTGGCACGCTTTCATCGCCTGCCGGAGGGGGTGCTGCCCCTTCGTGCTGCCGGCTCCTTCGCCGCCACTGCCACTGCCATCTTTGCCACACTCTCGCATGTTGCCACCATGCCCTGCCCCACCATCTCTATCATTTTTACCTCCCACTCCGCTGTTCCAATCACCATCACTTAGAGCTCTTCCTTCAGCCCGTTCCCATCCTTCCTTCCCTCCCAGTCCACCCCACTCCCGCGCCGTTTTCGGCTATAACTATCCCCAACTCTCCTTCCCCTGTCACTGTCGCCTCGTCGACATCTGCAGATTTTCCACTGCTCCCTGCACCACCAACGGCAGCCTCCAAGCCAGAACGGACTTCGGCCGCCCTTCCACCCACGCCCCCTCCCTCTGCATTATCCGCCCCTCAGAGCAGTACTGCCCCCCGCCTTCTCCCCCTGCAACCCATCCCCAACACCCTCTCCACCCTGTTGTGACTGCGAAACCTTCCAAGCGCCCTAATTTTGAGCCTTCCCCTGTCATCTCCTCAAAGAAAACCCCCTGATCCCCGTGACCCACCCACCCTCATGTATGCGACCCCGAACCCCACCCCTGCCGCACCTACCACCCACACCTTTGTCCTCTCTAGTCATCACCCTCAATTCCTAGATGCATGCACCCTCACCCTGGCCATCTGTAAATACAACCAAATGCCCCCTCTCCCTTCTTATTGCTCACAAGGACTCGGTCCTCATTAAATAAAAAAAATGGCTCTTAGCACTATGGAACTTAACTTCTGAGGCCATCAGTCCCCTAGAACTTAGAACTACTTAAACCTAACTAACATAAGGCCATCACACACATCCATGCCTGAGGCAGGATTCGAACCTGCGGCCGCAGCGGTCGCGCGGTTCCAGACTGTAGCGCCTAGAACCGCCAGGCACTCCGGCCGGCCTCATTAAATCCCCCAATGCTTCCTTCCACACTGATCTCCTCTCCCACATCCCGAGTATCCAATATCTCCAACATGTCACCCTCACCCCCTACAACACCCCATCCTTTCCCCATCAGCCCCAACCCCTCCCCCCCCCCCTGACGTCCACCGACCTTCACCGCTGTGATCACGAAAATTAGCCCCTTGGTCACAGAGGCTGAGGTGTTGACGGAACTGAACTCCTAGCTCAAAATCGAAATCTGCTCAGCCCATTCCATTTTTAATGATGTCGGGCCGACTTATCTAATGCGGATATTCACCGAATCCTCCTCCTCCATTGACCGCCTCCTTACCGAGGGAGCCCTCATATACAATAGCCGTCACAAGGAGGACCTCTCCTGTTCCCCAGTCCAATCCTACCGCTGCCAATGCTGCCTCACTTACAATGACCATGTTACCTCTGCCTGCAAGAACCCCCTACCTGTCCCTACTGCAAAGCTTCCTACTTCCTAAAGAACTGCCCCCAACCTCACCTCTCCCCCCTCTTGCAACACCTGTAACAAATCACATCCTACCTACTCCTCGAAGTGTAAAATGAAACTCCCTCCAGTCGCCTCTGAGCTTACTGTTCCTATCCATCCTGTTGATGACCCCATCCACCCCACCAACTCGGTCCACCCTCTGCCTACTGCAGAGGACATCATGTGTTTCATCACCATTGTTCTCCAGTGCTCCCACACCCTTTTCCAAATCACCCTCGCCGCCCATTCCATCTTCCATCTTACCACCTATGGCACCTACTCCCACAACCAGGACTTCACCTTCACCCTCCTCACCATCCTCGTCTAAATCTCCCATCCCATGGTACAACAACACTACAGTATCCTGTACCACAACATTCGCTCCCTGCCCACCCACAAACTCATCTTCCTCAATAGCCTCCATCAGCACCGCATGCATGTCTTCCTCCTAAATGAAACCTTCCTTCAACCCCGTATCTCCATCTCCACAGCTCCCTACACCATTCACCGCACCGATAACCCGTACCCTCTGGCGATTGAGAGAGTTGCTATAGGCCACCACAAGCTCCTCCCTATTAGGCCCCAACCTCGCCTTAACAATCCTCCTGAGCACCTCACCCTCAGCCTCTTTCTCCCCACCCTTACCATCACCTGTGCCACCATTTATGTCTGCCCTCGCACCCCTATCATGTACGATTTCCTGGCCCACACTGACCACACCTTCTCCACCTACATGATTGCCGCCTACCTCAATATCCACAACCATGCTCCTACCGAACTCCAGTGGTGGCCTTATCACCACTCTCCAGGGAGACCTGGTTCCCCTCCCCCAGCACACCTGACCCAACTCCAACACCACTCAGGATGTAATCCTTGCCTCACTCAACCTCCTTGGGCGCATTACCACAGATGTCCTTGACCTCATTGTCAGTGGCCATGCTTCCGTTCTGCTCACTATCTCTAATGGTCGTCATCCTCGCCCCACTCCTTGCCCTGACATCCCTCCTAAACTTGTCCATGATTACTCCTGTGCTAACTGGGATGCCTACCGGGACTCCATTCACACCCTGGTTGAAGGCAACGACCTTATCCCCCAGATGACATCTCCCATACTGCTGCCTTCCTGCACCAGACCTTGTCTGACGCTGTCGCCACCTATATCCCCTCCAAAGCCATCCACCCTCACTGCCCAGCCCTGCCCCCACAGGCCATCCTTATCCTTCGAGAATCCCGCCACCTCCACTGCTCGTTTCTCCGCACTTGTGGCCGGGACACACTCACCCGCCACCAGCAATTGCAACACATCCACAACCTGCTTATTGTGAAGAAACCCCACGCATGGCGCCAGACATGTACACAACTCAACACCACGATCCCAATAAAATCTTACAAGTATTGGTCTGTTTTCCACTGCCATACTGGGAACCGCCCCACCCCCCAGTACTCTCTCCTCCTTGATGACCGTCCCTTTCCTGACAACCTCAATAAGGCCATCCACTTTGCCTCTCACCTATCCGATGTTTTTTCCATCCCAGATTATCTCCAATTCGATAATTCCCTCTTCCCTGACATCATCGACTGTATGAATACCTCTGTTCCTCCCCTTGCTCCTAGCTTCCAGTACCTGGGCCACAAACCACCATCTGAACATAACACTCTCATCACTACACAGGACATCAGCCTCACACACTGCACTAAACACAACACTGCTCCTGGCCGTGACTGTGTTAACTACTGCCACCTCAAACACTGCCCTCCCTCCTTCCTTGCAATCCTTGCCACCCTCTACAACGTCATCCTCGCCACCAGCTTCTACCCCGACCTGTATCCCAATGTTCCCCAAACCCAAAAAGGCTCCATCTGATGCCTCTTCCTACATCCTATATGTCTCACCACAATGTTCAGCAAGCTCTTGGAATCCATTATTATCGGGCACATCTATCACCACCTCTGCCGAAACCACCTCCTCCCCAACACCCAATGTGGCTTTCGACCTCCCTTCACTGCCGATGACCAACTCTTATGCCTCACTCATCTCCTCTCCCTCCAGCTTAACTCCTGTCACTAAGCCATTTTTGTCTCATCAACCTTGAAAAGGCCTACGACTGTGTCTGGCATCCCGGTCTCCTGTTTAAACTCCAAACCTATGCCCTTCCTGTTAACTACATCCATCTGATGGCCTCCTTCCTCTCCCGCTGCCCCTCTTACGTTACCTTCCATAATGCCGATTCCCACACCTTCTACCCCTCTGCAGGTGTGCCCCATGGCTCTGTCCTCTCCTCTCTCCTCTATGTCCTGTACATGGCAGATATGCCCCAACCCTCCCCCCCCCCCTGCAGTACACCTCTTGTAGTATGACGGTGACACCACATTCCTTGCCCTCACTCCTACCCTCCAACGGTCCCAACGCCTTCTTCTGGATCACCTTGATCTTTTTGCCGCATGGTGTAACCAGTGGCTCCTGAAAATCAATCCTTCCAAGACCCAGACAGTCATTGTAGGTCATACCACTTGCTCCTTCCGGCTCCTGGATTTCTCCCTTACCATCTTCGCCCGTCCTCTCCACCTCTCGCCCACCCTCACCTACCTTGGCCTCACCATTGACCGTCACCTCACCTGGATCCCTCATCTCCGCCCCATCCAATCCAAAGCCCGTAACTGCCTCCGACTCCTCAAACTGCTCTCTCGCCGGACATGGGGTTGCACCCCTCTACCATACTCCACACCGACAAATCCTTAATCCATCCAATCCTCTGCTATTGCCAGTCCCACCTGGATATCCGCCCCCCCCCCCAAATTCTATAAGTCCCTCCAGACCCTCGAGCGCCATGCTATCCGCCTCGCCTTCCATATACACCTCCCATCCCCCACGCGGATCCTCTATGACCTCATTCCTTTCCCCAATCTGCTCCTATTCCTCGAACACACCTGCACACTCTACACCTCCTGTCGCCTTGATCCCCCTCACCCCTTGGTTGCTCCTCTCCTCTACAATCCCCGCTCCCAGCCACACCTTTACTGTTGTGTCCTCCCTGCCCTCCATCTCTGCACCCTTCATCTCTTTTCCCAGGGTGGCTTCTGTGAACTCCCCCTCGAGGATGGTGCCCTCTGCCCCTCCATTTATCCCTCCAATCAACCCTGACCCTCACCGCCCTCCTTTCCTGTCCTTTCTCCGGGCTCCCTCTTCCCCCCCTTCCATCCTGTTTTCTCCCTACCTAACCACTCTCTGCCTCCCTGTACATCCATCCTCTGCCTTTCACCATTCCCTGTCGTATCTGCCCAGCACCTGCCCCCCTCTTATGCGTCCTCACCCTCCATCGACTCCTTTCCCCCCCACCCCTCACTTCGTTTTTTCCTCTCTTCCCCTCCCCCTTTCCTTTCCCGTCTCCTGTCCAGGTTCGACCCCCCCCCCAAACTGCCCTCGGCTGTGTTATATCATATTTGTGCCAATTTTTTGTGCAGTGGTTCAATTGAATGTTCAGTGTTGTTCGTCTTTCCAAAGTGTTGCGAACAGAAACCATGCTGTCGCTGGGTGTAAATTTTATATCTTTTGAAAAACAGAAACCAGACTATCGCCGTGTTTTTTAATTGTATGTCTATTCTTTTGCCTGTCTGCTTTATATGTATTTTATTAGCATCATCAACAGTTTGTTTTATGTTTTAAGTTCCACGATTTTCCACCATTTTACCATTTAAGTCACCGATTTTGTTGCCTGTTTTTATTGTTTACTAATCTTCATTTTTTTAAAACAAATTCTGTAGGCTAGAGAGCGACGTATTACGCTGCTACCAGCCCTCCCCTTCGGGGTGAATCGA
The DNA here is from genome assembly GCF_023898315.1 of Schistocerca nitens. Lineage (NCBI taxonomy): Eukaryota > Metazoa > Arthropoda > Insecta > Orthoptera > Acrididae > Schistocerca > Schistocerca nitens. Next base: position 17,290,123 of record NC_064621.1, on the reverse strand, counting down.
AGCTGAATAAAGGAAAAAAAAATTCTTTCTCAGTTATGGTGTTAAGATTTTGTCAATGAAGGTGTCTTCCTGTTCAAGTGTATTTAGATATACCGAAACCCTGGTCAAGGACTTTAATAAATCTTTATCCTGCAGCTGTTTCGCTGTTATCATTTACTGTAAAGATTGTTATGTTTCCTAAGAACTATGAGAGACCATTAGGTTTGGGAAGCTGGTGACAGTGATAAATAATAATTATTAGCAGAGAACATTAGTTATATAAGAATAAAACAGAAAAAAAAATCCTCCTGTTCATAACCTGCCTTAAAAACAAATGAAAAAGAGACACCCAAAATATAATATAATAGTGGTTATCTGAAACTAAAAATTTTAGATATATTTTGGCTTTTCAACAAATGCTGTTGAATTAGTTCTTTAGTCACATAGTATAAGGGCTGACTTATACGCAACACAAATTATGTTGTCGTGAAGTTATGTACCACTGAATGTTCTAAATACTGTGTTTTAGGTAATTTTCTGTAGCTCAGAAGTTACTTTAGATATTAAACAGGAATTCATACAGCCTAAAACTTTATTATTACAAAAGGCCATACAATGTTTCATAGCAATTGGTATACTAGAAATGTCTTTGATAATTATCAGGGAGGTGCACAATATTTGCTAACTGCAGAGTCGGCTGGCTCACATATGACACACGGTGCTCCCGGCGTACAGAAGCGTACGTAGGGCAGGTCATTAATTGTGGGAAGGAAGATCCTGACCACCGCTACCTCACAACCCCCTCCCCCCCCCCCCCACAGCTATTTGCAGTGTGCTTGTCTGCACCTTTGAAAGTGCGACGTAAAATAAATATTATTTACAGATAGAATTAATTCTCTTGTTTCATTGACGTTATTAACTGGAGATAACTTCTGTACGCAGCAAACACGTTACAACAATATCGTTACGTAACTTGAATGTATTAATTCGTTTCAAAATTCTCTCACTCTCAGTTTTCTTTCAAAAATTAATCATTTTTCTCTTTAAATAGAACCCTGTAGAAAATCTCTCCTTTTTAACTTAAGATAATTGAAAAAATTTCTCTCTTTGGAAATTATCTGAAATAATATTCCTATTTCTTTGCGAATTAATATCTTCGTTTTCTCATACGGTTGTAGACTTTCCTTTATCTTATATTTGACTTCATTTTACCACTTTACGATAATTTCAAATCATTCGTTTGCTATAAAATTAGACTTATCATTTGAAACATCTTTGAATATTAAATATGAGGCAAGTGATACTCAGGACACTATTTTTATTTTTAAAACTGAAACTGTTCTGTTTTCTTTCATGTACACATAAAAGTCAGCTACGATTTTACGAGTGCAGGCCAATCAAACAAACTGCTCCAAGCGGAAAATTAAAAAAAAATTAAACAAAAAGCTATATGTCACTGACACTTTTAAACTGCTTGGACCTTAAAATAGACACAAAATTAATCCCACCTCGGGCGTTGACTTTCCGCAGACCCAGTACTATTGAAATTATTTGAATCAAAGCACTCGCACGATAGGGAAGACGGTTAGTGAGTCCTCAGCAACAAAGGTCCTCGCTCAGTCGTTTATGGTTTTATAGGAAAAGCTACGAAATTCAAGACTGCACTTCCAGATCTCCTACTAACTTAGATTGGTTCTCACAATATCACATACAACCGTGGGACATCCGTTCTTCTAATTACAAAGATAACGCAGTCCGTGTGTCTATACAGAGATTTCCAAACCTTAACTAAAACACATCGAAGCTCAAGCTGCAGTCGCAAAATAATCCCTAACACAATATCGAAAAGTAGTCATTTCTAAGTGCTTGCTTTCACCTTGAAATCCACTAATACAACGCAGAGGCAGTATTTCTTTAGTGCGTGCTTTCTCCACCTTCAGCTTCAAATAAACAATTCACGAGATACGTCGCTTATCTCCCACAACAAAACGGAAATTCTCCAGTCCAACAGAGATACGGATCGCCTCCAAGCGAATGGCTTTCAAGCTACGCTTAGTTCAGTAACTGGCTTGGTTCAAATGGCTCTGAGCACTATGGGACTTAACTTCTGAGGTTATCAGTCCCCTAGAACTTAGAACTACTTAAACCTAACTAACCTAAGGACATCAAACACATCCATGCCCGAGGCAGGATTCGAAACTGCGACCGTAGCAGTCGCGCGGTTCCGGACTGCGCGCCTAGAACCGCTAGACCACCGCGGCCGGCAGTTCAGTAACTGTTTTGGCGTAAAATCACCAAAGACCTGAAACCAATCCAAACCTGCAATATACCGTAGAAACTACTGTTACCTCAGACAAGTTTTAAGTTGCCAAACAAATCAATCACTTGACACTTTTCGCCCCACAAAGTGAGATTAAAATTATCGCAGATCAGTAAAAACACCTTTCAAACTGGATGATAACAATCTCAGGGCATTCTCCTATACGACTGTAGAGTATAACTCAAACACTCCAGAGTCGAACCCCGATTCGCACTGATCTCAGGCCGGCTAACTGAATTTCTCATGGGACAAACCAAGAACTATTTGCGATGAACAAACATGGCACGCTAATTCTCTCTTTTAACAATAGTTGGTTTGTCTTTGCGGTTGTTACTGGAGTCTTGTGGTGGCCAGCTGTGCCGTAGATTTACCTTTGCCACAAACCGAAACTCTGCAGCCGTCCGCTCGTAGTAAACTAGCTGACTTTGCCGCTCAAATATTTTCATGCGAAGATCTCTATAACATTTTTCAGAAATGCGTATAAACACTTTCCAAACAACTAATAACACACTCGTTTCTTTTCATAAGGGCAAATTTTCATAATAAGATGATGTACTGAACACATATCGGCGCATTACACCGTCTTCCACTTTTTTGTCCAGTCCCTGCAGACGCCTGGTGCTGAAACTCTACTGCATGAACAGTGGAAAACATAGTAAGCGATAAAATCTTTTCGTTTCATTATTTTGTGGGTGCTGTCAGCGAGGAAAAGCTCGAAAATTTGTACAAAGTTTGTTGGAAGTGACTAGGTCCTCTCATTCTCAAATACCAGATGAATATAGTCTGGGTAATTTGCGCTCGATGAGTACCGCTGTCTCAATACATACACATCAAATTTAGTACTTGACTTACAGTATTTCAGATCTTTAAATTCTATCAATAATTATATGTAATATTGCAAATCAAATTTTTGTTTCTCCTGGAACTTGTTGGATAGTCAACTTGCAACTCCCACTGAGCGCCCATTTTATAGACAAACGTCTAGTACTGTACAGAGTGTAGCTAAATTCTCTTTACAGATACAGAGTACTTGCAGTGCGGAGCAAGAAGGTTAAGTTTGCCGTAGGAACTCATGCCGGGAAACGTAACGTTTTCCCACTACACTCAAAATACCCCTTTCGGTTTGTTTACATGCCATTCAGTTGAGTTAGTGATCATCCTGTCGATGTTTGTATTTGCTATTGTGCTTTTGTTCCTAGTTCATACTGTATTGGTGTACCGTAGTAATCATTCACTGCAGTACAGAATGCAAGCTGTACGTACTTTTCAGTTTTATTGTGTTGATATTGACCATGGTGAACTACACGTCTGCGGAATACGAAAAAGTGATGTTACTGAACGGCGAAGCTCGGTGCCGTGAGAGGGCAGCTTAGAAGGCGTGCGTCAAGAATAGGCTGTGTGGTTCCAGCACGCTGGCGCACCACAGCATTTTGCAAGTGCGGGCCAACGATTTGGGAAACAGCAAATAGGCCTTGATGGCTCGATTGCTTGGCCTTCGCGTTCTCCAGATTTGAACGGGAGAGACTATCACATGTGGCGTCACATGAAATCCTTGATTTAAGAGGCCGCAGTTACATCCGAGATTATGGATGAGGCGGATACCGTAGGACCAAGGATATGTGATCTTGTGTACCAGAATATGGCGCGTAGAGATCGTATCTGTTTTGACATGGGTGGTTGTCACATCGAGCCCTGCTTGTAAGTGAACCCAGACGACAAGCAGCAGGAGTCAGAGAGAAACGTGTGTTGTGGTATACTCCATGTAGCGGGAAAACGGTACGTTTCTGTACATGGGCTCATATGCTAGATTTAAGCGTTTTGGTCCCCACTACATTTTATCAAAGTCTATAAACAGAATTTACATTAAGGTGACAAAAGTCATAGGTCAATGGTATGGACGTTTACAGACGGCGGTAGTATCGCGTACACAAGGTGTAAAAGGGCAGTACATCGCTGAAGATGTCGTTTGTCCAGAGATGATTCGTGTGAAAAGGTTTCCGACGTGATTGTGGCAGGACGACTGGACTTAACAGAGTCTGGAGTTGATGCACGGGACACCTGTTTCCGAAATCGTTACGAAATTTAATATTCCGAGGTTCAGAATGGCAAGAGTGTGTCGAGAGCACCAAATTTCAGGCACTACCTCATACCATTGACAACGCAGTGGCCGACTGCCTTCACTTTACGACTGAGAGCAGGAGCTTTCGCTTCGACTTGTCAGTGGTAACACTGCGTGAAATAACCACAAAAATCAACGTGAGATGTACGACGAACGTATACGTCAGGACAGTACGGCGAAGTTTGGTGTACACGGGCTATGGCAGCAGACGAACGGCGCGAGCGCCTCTGCTGACGGTATTGCATCGCCTGGAGCGAATCTCCTGGGTTCGTGACCGTATCGGCTGTGCCATAAGCGACTGGAGATAGTGGCATGTGAGCCGCCATTTTAGTTGGTAAGCGCTGGCGCAGACCCGACGAAACCACGAACCCAAGTTTCCAGAATGAGATTTTCACTCTGCAGCGGAGTGTGCGCTGATATGAAACTTTCTGGCAGATTGAAACTGTGTGCCGGACCTAGACTCGAACTCGGGACCTTGCCTTTCGTGGGCAAGTGCTCTACCAACTGAGCTACCCAAGCACGACTCACGCCCCGTCCTCACAGCTTTACTTCCGCCAGTACCTCGCCTCCTAGCTTCCAAACTTTACAGAAGCTCTCCTGCGAACCATGCAGGACCAGCACCCTGAGTCTCGGTCCGGCACACAGTTTTAATCTGCCAGGAAGTTTCAAGTTTCGTGAACCCAAGTTGTCAACTAGGCACTCTTCAAGCCAATGATCGAGATGGTGTGGACTGCACGGAATGGATTGGGTCCTCTGGTCCAAATTAAGCGATAACTGGCTGGAGGTGTTTGTGTTCGGCTGCTTGCAGACATTTGCTGTCATTCATGGACTTCATGTTCCCATACTACAATGGAATTTTTATGAATAACAGAGCGCCATGTCACCCTGTGATTGGTTTGAAGAACATTCTGGCCATTTCGCGCGAATCGCTTGGTCACCCAAAACTCCAAAAAAAGAAAAAAAAAAAGGTTCTGAGCACTATGGGACTTAACTTCTGAGGTCATCAGTCCCCTAGAACTTAGAACTACTTAAACCTAACTAACCTAAGGACATCACACACATCCATGCCCGAGGCAGGATTCGAACCTGCGACCGTAGCAGTAGCACGGTTCCGGACTGCGCGCCTAGAACCGCGAGACCACCGCGGCCGGCCCCAAAACTCCCAACATGAATCCCAGCTAACGTGTATGGAACATAATCAAGAGGTCAGTTCGTGCACAAAATCCTTGAACGGCAACACTTTCGCAGTTGTGGACGGCTATAGAGGCATCATGACTCAACATTTCTGCAGGAGACTTCCAACGACTTTTTGAGTCCATTTCTCATGAAGCTGCTGCAAAACTCTAAGCAAGTGGAGTTTATACACGATATTAGGAGCTATCCAGTGACATCTGTCACTTCATTGTAGTTAGATCCTGTAGATCCCCAATTCTTGTTGATGACAGACACCCCATACAACCCTCAGAAGTTCGTTGGTTGTGTTTTATTACAGCCCCTAGTATTAGGCTACCTTTGAGTGTGGTTATCGGGGTGAAGGAGGTTGCGGCCTCCTAACCACCCGATAAGGGGAGCAAAGCCATTTCGGACTCAAGATTAGGCTAGAGGTAAGGCACGGCGAGCAGAGAGCTGGTGGGTGTCCGGGATTCTCGATCGTGGCCTCCGCCGCGCCTACCCCCTCCCCCCCCCCCCCCCCCCGCTTTGTGGCGTTGCCGCTGCTGGGCCGGTCGTTAGTCGGGGACGGGCTGCGCCGCGCTCTGGAGGACCCACCGCCGCCCCCGCCAGCCCCCCATCCCCCTCGCAGCCCACCGTTCCCCTGGCAGCCCACGCCTTTGTTCGTCCCGAGCCGCCCCTTTGTCTGAGGCGGCCGCGTAATTCTAGGAAAACTTGCACCGCCAACTGGCGACCGCCGAGGCGGACTCCGCGCCGCCCCTGCGATGTAAGGAGCGCCAGGGGGTTGGGGGTGTAAGGGGGGGGGGAGGAGAGGTGCGGGGGTTGGCGCCTACGTTGGCTGCCAGCTGACAGCTCCCAGAGAGCTACGTACCGCCAGCACTGGCAATCTCCACGCAGTTAACACTGGCGCCCAGACGCCGTCTCTAGCGCAGCCGTAGCAGCACAACGAACGGCGAAATAACTGTCCTCTCTGAGACTTACATTCTGTTGCGAGCAATTTCGCTACATTTACCGTAGAGAATGAGCGGCACTGGAGGACGTCACATCGCAAATGTCTCATGAACATTATGTGCTTTAGTCAGGATGACTGTAAAGTCCAAAACGCTTTTTGTATAAGTCAACTTGAAGTCACTGCAATTAAAATATTATGTGACTGTATGAGAAAGTATCATGATGAGGTAGGTCGAAGAATAGCATTACGGAAGGGATAGAAAGTACAATAGGACCCAAGGTGAAGCAGTAACAAGTGTAAGTTACTCGCAGCAACATCACTTGGCAGATTTGGAAATACCATGGAACATGATGAAGAAATAGCAATGAAAAGCTAAGATTCGAGAACGTGATTGGGTACATCACTAAATACCATTAAAATGAACTTTTATAAATACCTAGGAACTGAGATTAAATCAATTAGATACTTACCTGAAGTACCATATATAAGTAGATAGATCAGAAACTAGCATAACTGAGACGATTTGCATGTACCAAGGAATGAAGTTGTAGTAACTGCAATAAAATTTTTACTAACAGCAGCATGAGTAGGCAGATTGGGGAGTGCCATGGAACCCAAACCGAAGCAACAGCAATAAAAAGTTCATATGCAGTAGCAGGCCGAGTTACGGCGGGACATTTCATAAATGATGCATTGGTTGGTATTAATGTGGACTGTTTGATGCTACGCCTATGAAAACTACTTGTAGTTGAGAGCTTGAAGTAGAAGCTCGTGTTTTTCTTTATTTGCTGCGTACTCTAACATAAAATTGGTGAGAGGTTGAAATGGACACTGCAGGGGTCTCGGGCACCGTGGCTGTTGAAAACCAGCCGCCATGCTGCAAAATGGAAACTTTACGCGATGAACAGCAGACAGAAACCCACGGTGCCTCAACTGAAGTTTGTGCTGAGTTTGCAGTGGACCGTCGTACAGTTTCACGTTGGAGCAGTTGTTTACGTTGCGGTCGTATTTATGAGCGTAGACGATAATCCATGACTCGGAAGGCCAAAGACGTCAACAGTTGGACGAAGTGTGACATTTATGGCAGATTCTCTAGAAAAACATCGCAGTGCGACTTCCTGAGGCCACGGGAATTTCCATATCCTATTTCCATATCATCAGTATACCGTACAGAAAAAAATTCTGCGAGATGGATTACACACTGTTCGACTCCTGCAGAGAAGCTGAAACGGCCGGACATTGAAACCTTATTCAGAAAACGAATCGACCGCAAAGGTCGATGATGCTTGTGTTGAACTGTCACTGTTGATGAAACTTGGATTAGAGGCTTCGAACAGGAGTTGAAATCATAGCCCAATTAGTGGACGGTGTCACGTTCTCCACGTCCAAAAAAATTTCGGCGCTCTCAATCGAAGGTCAAGCAAATGATGATTTTGGCTTATGAACCCCAAGGAATCATCGTGACAGGTAGTCTCATGTGGAACAAGTGTCACAGCACTATACTATCGTAACGTCATGCAAAGCAAGCGCAGGAAAATGCACAAAACCCCACCTCAGTCGCTCGGGGCTGGGCCATTAATTCACCACGTCAATGCTCGCCCCCGCTATCGACAGTCTTGTAGCTCGAAAACTAAGCGAATACGGATTGGAATTGTTACCGCATCCCCCTGCATCACGAACCTGAGTCCAGCAGATTTCCATTTTTTTTCTGAAGTTGGAAAAAGCTACGCATGTACGTCGTTATCTGTCTCTCTAAAAGCTTTGTACTACCATTACCCGAGACATTAGACAGACGAAAAGAAGTGCTGTCCTGGATAGAATAAGATAGCTTCCGAGACATTGGGATTCAGTCATAAAGAAACAGAGAGACCATACTGAAGGACTGTAAGAAGATATCGAAAAAAATATATAAATGTGTAAGTAAAAAAAGTGTGCATTATTTATGAAATGTCGCTCATAGAACCGCAATTAAAGTTATGAATGAGAGGCACATGACACTTGCGTATTATTCGGCAACATTTTATATGAATTAACCGGTTTTCTGCTGTTAGGCTATGATTAGAGGTTGTGAGTTAGTGAGAACAAAAATTTTAAGCTAGGTGTATCCAAAGATTCTCTCAACTGGCTGCCTAAGTTGACAATTATTAACTTTCTATGTAAGACCAAAGTGAGGAGGATTTGTTAGATAAAAATATGAAGTAAAAACTATTGAGCTTAGACAAGAAATGTGAGCTACTGAGTTAATGAAGTACTTGACAGTTGTGCAGAGAAGAAAAAATAAACTGAGGAAAGTACAGTAATCTTCGTGACATGTTTCAAGGGCAAGACTGAACAATACAATATTGTGCGCAACAAGAGAAATACAAGTGAGACACACTAGACTGGTAAGTGAAACTCCTAACATTATATGAAGTAAAATTAAACTGCAAGTGAACCTACAATAAGTGAAATTAAGTAAAATATAGATCATGTAAGAAGTAATTTGCCAAAGTAAGTTCGGTGGGTTTATTTGGAGTATTTTGCTGTTAGAAGTGGTTAGGAAGGGAACTATATCTGATCATTTAGTATCGAATTCCTTATTTAGGATGGGTCTCTAAGAATGTGCACAGAAAGCTTAACTCTAGAAACTTTAGGACATTGTTTTATGTGCACATTGTACAATATTATGCAAGTGATGCGCGTTTTTATTAATAATTTTATAAATTATTCTGCAGTGAAGCAACGAAACTATCAGGGTAAGAATTCAAATGAAACTCAAAATATCCCTCAACAATCTCTGAATTTTTGCCTGTGAAATTCAGGTTTAGCATTTACATCTCATCTGTCGTGGGAGGATGCTGCAAGTCAAGTACTGATGTAAATTTCCCTACGAATATGGGTGTTTGACTGTTACAGACACATACGAAATGGGTTAGAAAACGGCACGAAACAACCAAATAACCCTAAAAATCATAGGTCGAGAATGCTATAGTTTCCCTGACACGACGGATGCACTTGGGCAATCATGCCAACGTTCCAGCACTGGTAATGTCTAAGGCTACGTTTCGAACGATATTACTTATTGTGAAAATGTTCGTACTTGGTATGTACTTGATAGAACTCTGGCACAAATTCACACGGTTATTCGAAGACACATAACAGGAAGTCTATCGGTCGTAACTCGCCAGAACCATAGCCTCCCACGTCCTTCGATTTGAACCAACTAATTTTTTTTTTTTTTTTTTTTTTTTGTGTGGGGAATTTAAAAGTTTTGCCGTATTCCAGTCTTGTTGACAGTGTCGCTGAACTCCTGGAACGTATTGTGGATGATTATCAATGTGTTTAGATCACTCTTGCGATTTCTGAATGTGTGTGGGTATCGATGAGCAGACTTACTGAATACTGTCGTCACATCACTTATTATAAGGAATTTTCCCTCAGCTGCACATCCACTGTCTGGATCCTCGTGAACTACTCTGATCGGCACCGACCTAACGTCGATGTAAACCCTTCCAGGCGATGACAGCGTCACCTGCCCATAGTGACTGCTGGTCAGAAGCACGGCCGTCGCACGTAGTATCAGTCAGCGTGCCGTCCGTGTGTAGAATGGATAAGGCGTGCAGTCTGACTGAAGTTTACCGGGGGCACATTGTGATGGCCTCAAAGTTGCGCAATGGAATAGCGTTGCATGGTCTCATGAATCCCGATACCTTCATTATCATGCCGATGGGAAACGCGAATCCGTTGTCTTCCAGGGGAACAGTTTCTCGACACGTGTACCGCGGGACGGAAACGAGCCAGCGGCGGCTTCGTTGTGCTCTGGGGAACATTCACGTGGGCACCTGTGGGTCCAGTGCAGCACGTGCGAGACACCGTGACGGCCAAGAAGTGTCGTAAACTGGTGGAAGAGCACGTGGACCCTTCACGATGATCATGCTTCCCAACAGCAGTGACATTTTTAGCAAGATAATGCGCCTTATCACAAGCTCAGCAGTGTGATGGAGTGGTTCGAGGTACCAGTGGCGAGTTTGCTTTGATGGGCTGACCCTCTCACCTCGCAGGTCTGAACTCGATCGACCACATTTAGGATGTGATTAGACGTGGCATCAGAGGTATTCGCTCGCGTCCCCTTAATGTACGGGAACAAGATGACTTGTGAGTGCAGATGTGGGGCCAACTCCTCCAGCGACCTACTGAGGCCTCGTTGCTTCCGTGCCACGAGTCGTCGCCGCTGTTATCCGCCCCAAAAGTGGACACACCGGCTATTAGTTTTGGTGGTCATAATGTGCCGGCTGTTCAGTGTATTTTATAATGTTTCACGTATTTAGTCGCAATACGCTGTATAGAGAAAACAATTGGTTTTCGGATATGTGTTTATTAGGATTACTTGGTTGTTTCATAGTCTTCTACCCGCTCATTTAGTGTGTACCTACAACAGTTAAACATCCAGCACATGATCTGATCAGCTTTGAGATGTGTCATGGTACAAGAGATAAACATTAGATGTAACACAAAAAATCGTACAATATCCCAAGAAATTGGTCGTTATTTCTCAGTTTTAGGCATAGATAGATTGATTCTTGAATGTATGAATGTTCCAGGTTAGGCTTCCCCCCTTTTCCCTACCTCCTTGTACATACACATGCCTGCGATAGTGAGACATTTCAGAATTTTTCTTTACTAAAATAGTGCCAAGCTCTGCTGTTGTTGGACGGCTGAGAAGACTGGACACCACGGTGACTGCGGGCTAACGCAAGGTCCGTTGGGCACGCCATTGATGGCCAAGTGGGAGGAGCCGCGCGCCAGCCGCCTCCACTCCGCGGCCCTCCTGGCTGAGCGAGCTCGTTAACATGCACGCCGCTGCCTCGCTGCTGACGTCACACAGCGGCCTGCCAGCGCAGCGGCGCGGCGAGGCGAGGCCCCCACTGCTGCCGCGGGCCGGTACTTCAGTGTCACCGACCTCCATCACAACGAGGGCCAACTCTGCTCTGTCTCATGACCAGGTGTCGTTTCCGATCTGAAGTTTTAACAGGGCGATTGCAAGGTTATGCAGGTAATCCTAGTCGAGATGGTATACTGGGTCCGTACTCGGCAAAACACACAGATCGTCCTGATTTAATGACCTGTTGTTTGCAGTTGTTTTAAATGAATGCCTAGTGGTTCTTGAAACAAGAATATCCTCTTCATTCACGAAAATGTAAAGGACTTACACTAGATTTAATGGCCCTCGTGTACCTGTTCATCACAACAATGAAGTTATTTCTACGAGCATGCATTTAATTTTTTTCGTACACAATATACAGTGTCTCAGAAAAATATTCGGCCACCAGTGTTATGCTTTATTTTTACTTCGTTATCTGTGCGGCTGGTCCCGGCGGAGGTTCGAGTCCTCCCTCGGGCATGTGTGTGTGTGTGTTTGTCCTTAGGATAATTTAGGTTAAGTAGTGTGTAAGCTTAGGGACTGATAACCTTAGCAGTTAAGTCTCATAAGTTTTCACACATATCTGAACGTTTTTTTTTACTTCGTTATATACAGGCATCACATATTAGAGTTGTAGTCTCGGCACAAAATGGTATAGGACTACGTAATAAATAGCAGAACAGCATTTTCGTATTTGCAAACTTAACTCAAACAACATAAACAATAATACATAAAGAAACATGCCCACTGTCACAGCCACAAAAGTTTCCGGGTGGCAGGCACAACAATCACAACCTTATACATTTTGGTACCTTGCAGGCAGTCCTTTTTGCTTAATCGCTTGTTCCAAGCGTATAGACATGCTGTCATGCTGTACACGGGCTTTCGCGTATAATCAGGATTATTTGTCAGCATTCTTCCAGTATACGTTCCTTTAAAGCTTGTTTTGATGTCACTGGCGTTTGTCGTACTTTTCGCTTCAATTCACTCCAAAGATTTTCTATTGGGTTCAAGTCTGGACTCTCAGGAGGGGTATCCAAAACATGAGGGCAATTATACAGCGTCCATAGTCTCACAATATCCGCTTTATGTAGAACTTCGCAGTAAGTTCTCTTTTAGGAAGTTCAGATACTTATGCTTGTCCATTGTGCCTCCAATGAAAGTTAATTCGCCTATCCCAGATCACGATATGGAGACAAAAACCATGACACATCCACCACCGTGTTTAACTGTGGGTTGCATATACTCCGATTGAAATTCTTCACGTGGTTTTCTCCAATTCATACGTCTTCCGTTTGAGGAGAACATCTGAATTTGCGATTAATCGACAAAAATTACATCACCCCACCAACTGACACTTTTATTTACCTGTTACCTGCTGCTTCACGAACTGCAGTCGTTTCTTTCTATTCCTCTCATTTATCATATGCTTCTTCCTGCTTAGTTGACCTGCGAGGAGCCGGGGCTAGCAGTGTATTTAACACTAAATTCTAGAAGCTACATATGTAAATAATGCTCTAAGCCCCCCCTATTCTAACTCCGACCTTTGCTGTTGCACAAGGATTAAAAAATATACGCGAACTGACTGTAATCAACCCTGCAAGTGGAGTAGAAAAGAGTTTGGCACCTGCAATAATTTAATTTGATAAATAAGTTAAATAAAGGAAGGTTTCATAAACGTAGTGAGAAATGATGGGTTGCTCTACCGATTAACAGAATGAAAGTTCTGTCCAAAATAACAATATGATTTATTAAGACTAAACACAAAATGATAAACAAAAACACATGAATTCTAATTTATAATACATCAAATTGGCTCAAATTGGAGACTCATACAAACACTGTAAAGGTGAAGTTGTCCCTAAACTAGATCGTGAGGTTTAAGACGAAGTGGTATGTGGAGCCAATTCCTTGCCACTCAAATCTCAAGAGAGACACACAGCTAACCCAACAGTAATTGCTGCTACTCAAGACAGAACAAAGTTAGAAAAAGACGAACAGGCGCGCTCTGCTGAGCTCTGATTATCACCTAGGAAAATCCCTATCTGCCGGTGCTGCGGACATACATTACCAAACTGTCTTCTTAACTGCCAGAACACGATCTGGCGTACAGGAAGCGATGGCTGGTTGCTTCGACGTCCTCGACCGAAAGGCGAGAGCCGACTACCCCTGAGCACCCGTACAGGCCGAACACCGAACATTCCCGCCCCCACGATAGTGGCCGTGGTTAAACGTTCCAATCAGCCACTCGAAAACCGACGGAAAATTCCACTCCATTGCCGGAGCACTACCATTCCACCAATGGAGATTCTTGGCGCCAATTTCTGCGCTGATTTTGCTACGTCACGGAGCTATGCCCTGAGCAAGCCAATCACAGTTACAATTTTGCAGAAAGCGCGGGAATTTTCCCGCCACAACTGCCTGGGTACACAGTCATTCCCACGCCTCGCTGGTAGCCCGCCAGAAAGTGTTTTCGCTAAGATTCTGCGAAGTAACGGAACCTCTAGCCCAGCCGCTACTTCAAACCCCTCCGGGCGTGTCTTTTGACAATGTCGGCGTCTGCAAAGCATTCATTCGACTTCCTCGCACCCGTCGGCTTAACCCTCTCCAGTTCAACAGAGCCCGCCTGTCACCGGACCACCCGGGTGACGAGAGACGCTGCGTGGGAAGTCCGCGTGTGAAGGAATAGCAACTTTCCACCGCATGCAATTAGAGAGGAGAATCGTAAGATAGAAATATGAGAGGGGGCTCATGCCACCTCTCATTGCCCCTACGCCATTTTTAGATTGTAATTGGTGAGCCGTTGGCTCACTTAGGAGCAAGGTAGTGAGTCAATCGCCCAAGAACAACCTCGCAAACTGACCCCACTTGCCGCACTCTATAAAGAAAATCACTGCAACTGAAAAATGCAGCTCATATAGAGGGAGGATTGTTTATGATGTAGCCAACTTCACCTTCTTAATATGGAACACTAACACTCACATCACACATCCATACCCAGGGAGCCCCTTCCAAACACCGATTCACACAGACATTCACGCTCTAAATATGGCCCGGGCATGTGAGCCAAATATGGACCAGTTTATTCTTTACAATCAGAGTTGGAGTGCTCCGCAATTAAATGCCCAAGATTTTACAACAATTTGAATCATGAAACTAACCTGAACTCACTCACACATGATACTATTTAAGTTAACAATCTCTTTGTGAGCTTTCAGAATCTAGTTACAACCTCCGATTCATTCTGTCTCCCTGCAGCAAGAATAACCTTTACAAAATGTTCCCTGAACTGATGGTCCATTTACAGTGACAGTGGTGGTATCTGCTTCAGTTTATGGGGACTTCAGGCACACTGTTTGCATACACACAACAATAAATACAAAATACAAAAAAAAAAAACATGGTGTGGAGAACAATACAGTAATTTGTAATAAGAATTACAGTGTAAAACACAAACACATACAAGGTATAACATACATTACAAAAACAACACTGAAGAAAGAAATTTAAGAAAAAAACACAAGGTTCATGGGGCATCAAGTTGTGCGTGCACATTGCACAAAGTTCACGACTGTGCTGAGAATGAGGCACTAAATCACATTTTTAGAAATATTCGAAGCACTTCACAAATACGACAGTACTGACATCTCATAGGGCTAAATGTCGGGTGTTGTTGCTACGTTGTTGCAACGGCAATAGGGTAGGAAGACACAGTGATAGGCTCTCCTCACGTCGATTAATTGTCTCTGAGGTCTATTTGTTGGGATACATCACTAGTCTAGGTCTCTTCTCTCGCTGGACAGTACTTTACGTTTCCCAATATTGCAGTTCGACGAGGGATGATGGCACGTGGAGTGACTCCACAAGTGTGTGAGGTCATCCATACAGGATCGAACTAGGAGCGACGATTGCTAAAATTGCTCTCTAATAGAGAGGAGAAGTTAGAAATGAGACCATACATTTGTTAGTGTGGCACGATACTGCTTTGTGTATGCAGATCGGCCAATGCTAGTGAGTTGTAAAAGCCCAAACAGGTGAGTATATAGCGTCCCTTTCTGTCCTGAGGCACATGAGGCGTGGGTTCTGACACGATACGTGATCTTCTTCGTGTACTCACGACAACGTGGTCTGCCGCAGGGAATCCCTCCAAACGGCTGCCGCGTCCGGAGAGCTAGCAGGCTGTCACGTGTGGGTCGCGTGTCAGTGTCAACGGCCAGCCCCACTTTCGCTTGTGGCCCGGCGAGGGCTGTCTGCCGCCTAATCCCTCAGGTACACGGCCCGGTGCTGTCAGCTTGTAGGACCGGATGCTCTCCCGCCCTTCACGTCAGGTAGCGCGCTGACGCTTTCTTCTTGCAGGTAGCCGATGACCTCTGGCTGGCCCCTGCATTGCCACGATCCCCGTCATCTGCACAATTCTTACAAAAATCTTATGCCTAACTTTTCCCCATGACCTTCTATGTTATAATAAATTTACATCACGATACATTGATGGTCTGTCATTTCAGACACTCTAATTTTAATTATATATATATTTATCTGTAGCTATCATAACAAAAATCATGGAAATAATTTATCTTGATATTTGTGTAGAGACCGATCTCACTATTGTACATGGTGTGTGACGCTATATTGGATGAAGAACTAAATGTGCGGGCCCGCACCAATATTACTATTACTTATATAGATCGACAGTAGACATGCTCAAGAATTAACTACCATATGCCAACGATCTACATCCTATGTCTTCTGAATAAATTATGTTATTATGCAGGCTGAAGTTTTACTGAACTATAAAGAACAAGCAACTATTCTACGTTTGCTCGCCAGTCGTCCCTCCATCTTGGGTCTGTGATTTGATGACCTGAAAAATAACATCCCAACAGGCGCGCTCCAAACACTTGTGGTAGAAAACCCCCACAATATTAATCTAGTTATTGTTAAATCCTACAGTTTAACTTATCCTAGTATATCGTACCTTTTTTTTTTTTTTTTTTACAATACTCTTACATAATTCCTGTTACGCTGAGATGTCCCGCTGCTCGCCGCTATTGACGACAGTGATGTGCGCGCCGTACGACATGGCCTCCGAGTTCTCACTACGCCTCACTGAAACTCCAGAGACTGGGTTAGCCATGGCTATACAAGACAATAAATTTATAGTTGCAACTTCTTTTTCTATGTTATACAGCATTCGCGATCAAAGCACACCTTTCCAGAGACAATGTACTATGACCAAGCCAGGACTGGTTCCTGTTGAGGATTCAGTCGCCCAACACACGCCAGCTACACAGTATGTCACGAATATCCAAGTATAAGTCCCTGGTTATTCATCTGTGACAGTCACGAGCATCACGCTAAATCCCCAACCAGCGCATTGGCATGGTGGGCTTGATGCCCGCATTTCTATCGCCTAGGGCACCATTGGAGTCAAACGCTCACAGGTTCGCCCCGACATGCAAGACAACGATGCTGGCGCAGCTCTGCAAAAACTATACTGCCCATATTCATCCTCGAAATCACGCAATATACCACAATCTTGCAGTGCACTGACGCGTGCCTGCAAGCATTGGTATGAACATCTCACGAACTGGTTGTGGCCGCTATGGAGCGTATCACGACTTCTCAGAACGCTTCTAAGAGCACGTTCTTGTATGCGCCCGTTTGTGCGACATCTCGTCACTCATCTTTATCCCTTAACATGGACACCAGATAGGAAAGGACAAAAACATTGCTCATGGAAAGGTAGTGCCTCTTATCGCAAGGACAGAGGAGATCCCGAACATAGACAAAAAAATTAACAGCAGTAAATTCTTATGCGAGAAAACGCAGCGTGTTAATACTTTAACAATCTTAATCTAAAATGCAACGATTATTGTTCCCCGAAGAAAGGTTCATATATTTGCCTATTCTACTATGTACACCACTTAAACTACTATTATTCCATGAACTTCTTTGTGTGAGAGATGTGGTGGAGTCCTATGGACTAGCGCCAATCCCTTGTCAGACTCCCCCTCCTCTGACGTGCCTTAGGATTTGCAGGTCTAATTTCAATCTCCTGGTTCTCCTGTGGTCCTTGATTTCGCTCTCTCCAGTTACGGTCGCTTTGCCGTTCGTTATTCCTCCTGTCCCAGATTCCTTGTCTAGATTGAACCTGTTCCCTGACGTTCTGGTTTCCGTGTCTCTGGTTTCCATAATCTTGAATTACGTAACCTTGATTTCCGTAACTCTGGTTTCCTAACTGACGAGCGCGATTATGCGATCTGTTGTCGTCTGCCCTTGCTTGCTCGTGGTATTTGTTATTTTGCGCCTTCTTCCTGTCCTTTGCGTCTTGTTTATCGAAGACTACTTCGAGTTCGCGCAACAGACTCTTGAATGCTTCGATGTCAGAACCACACTTGCCGACAAGTGTCTGTTGATACCTAACAGGCAATTTGGAAAAACAAAATTTGATGATTTCTCCCTTGCTATATGGACTATCTAAAAACTGATTCTTCTTGAGTAAATCATCAAAAAATTTGGTTGCGCTCTTATGCCCGGACACTTCCAGTTCAGGACAAAATATTATTTCGTCTTTAATCCTGTCTTGCGTTTCCTTTGACCAGTAGATCCCCAGGAACGCATCAACAAATTCCTGATAAGTCTGACACGTCGCTGCCACACCCCGCATCTTTTCCGCGGCTTGGCCTTCGATGTGTCCACACATGAATTCTAATTTTGCCAGGGTTGGCCATGATGACGGTAATGAATTTGTAAACTGCATCACCCAGCTCTTGGGATGCATCGACCCTCCATTATCTCTGAACTTTTGGAATTTTAGTATCGACAGGAAGTGATTGTGATCAAAATCCTGTCCGATCCTCGCACTGGTGTTGTCACTCGTTTCCGATACTTGCACGTCTGCTGAGTGTCCTGATCTATCTTGCTGATAACTGTGATGTGCTACGTCTGTATCACAGTGGAGGTGGCATTCAGCAGTCACTCTTCTAAGTGGGCTGCAATTATTGGAGCTATTACTCGCTGTTTCTGCGTGTGCATTGTTCGTTCCGCACGCTGTCACTGGGCTAGAGCACGGCGGGCTTTTCCTCGGAGACACAATCCTGTGTACTCCATCATTGGTATCCGAACGCGCAGTGCTCGTGTGCTCGTTTCGCTCTAGTTTTGCTATCTGACTCTCTACTTCTTTCATTCGTTTCGTGATGTTCGTAACCGCAATATTACCTTGAGTCTTTAAGGCCGCTAGGGATTTTGAGTGGACTTGTGTCGCGCGTCGCAAGCGCCCTGCGAGTTGAGAAGTTACTCTTGCGATTTTCATTGCCCCTGTTGCTGCAGTTTTGGCTAGGCCTGCTACTTTTTGTGCTACCATTGACATTTGTTTTGCTTCTCCACATTCTTTCTTTATTGTTAATAATTCCCCACGAATTTCCCCTTTATGCGAAATTATTGCCTCCGTGTCCTTCTTACGCTGTTCGTCAGCTTCTTCTTTCTCCTTCTTACGCTGTTCGTCAGCTTCTTCTTTCTCCTTCTTACGCTGTTCGTCAACTTCTTCTTTCATTGATCGTAGGAAGCTCAGTATTGGGTTAATGTCATCATTTTGATCCTCGTCACACATGGGTGATGTAACTCTGGACACCTGGGCGCTAGAGCTCTGACGTGGCCGAGCTGGCCCCTGTCTGCTCTCGTTCGTTTGATTATAAACCTCTACTACCGTCTCGACCTGTGTGCCTGTCTCTGTTTCATCCTCTACCTATCATAATCACGGCGGCGACGTTGCTCTAAGATCGCGTCCAAATCACCTTCCTCATCGATGACCCTGTCGTCCTGTCCTGCTAAAAATGTGCCCATCTCATCTCCGAACCTATCCCCGTCAGTAAACTGCCCCTTATCCATTATGCAATTCTCTTTTGGTTTAACTTCGCTCGATAATAGTCGTGCCTTACTTCTCGTGATCATTCATGAAAAACAATTTTATCTAAGATGCACATTAAAACTAATCTACTCCATATATTCTTCGACATAGACACAAAATTTCAACAACGCCGTTCCACCGCTGTAACTACATGCACAGAAACTGCACACAAACCCGACAAAGTGTGAAGTAGTACGCACACCACATCAAAGAAACATATAAAACAATGAACAAACAAACAAATATATACGCTGAAAACAAAAACAGTAAACATGCGCCGCTACTTAAAAACTAATCGCGGAACTACAAGAAAAACAAATTGGGTATTACTCATTAAAAAAAAGAGAAAAACAATTGAATGTTCCTACTAAGAATCCTGTTGGCTTATCAGTGATTCACAGGAAAGATCCGAGGCTAAGGGTCGCCATATTATGCGAGGAGCCGGGGCTAGCAGTGTATTTAACACTAAATTCTAGAAGCTACATATGTAAATGATGCTCTAAGCCCCCCCCTATTCTAACTCCGACCTTTGCTGTTGCACAAGGATTAAAAAATATACGCGAACTGACTGTAATCAACCCTGCAAGTGGAGTAGAAACGAGTTTGGCACCTGCAATGATTTAATTTGATAAATAAGTTAAATAAAGGAAGGTTTCATAAACGTAGTGAGAAATGATGGGTTGCTCTACCGATTAACAGAATGAAAGTTCTGTCCAAAATAACAATATGATTTATTAAGACTAAACACAAAATGATAAACAAAAACACATGAATTCTAATTTATAATACATCAAATTGGCTCAAATTGGAGACTCATACAAACACTGTAAAGGTGAAGTTGTCCCTAAACTAGATCGTGAGGTTTAAGACGAAGTGGTATGTGGAGCCAATTCCTTGCCACTCAAATCTCAAGAGAGACACACAGCTAACCCAACAGTAATTGCTGCTACTCAAGACAGAACAAAGTTAGAAAAAGACGAACAGGCGCGCTCTGCTGAGCTCTGATTATCACCTAGGAAAATCCCTATCTGCCGGTGCTGCGGACATACATTACCAAACTGTCTTCTTAACTGCCAGAACACGATCTGGCGTACAGGAAGCGATGGCTGGTTGCTTCGACGTCCTCGACCGAAAGGCGAGAGCCGACTACCCCTGAGCACCCGTACAGGCCGAACATCGAACATTCCCGCCCCCACGATAGTGGCCGTGGTTAAACGTTCCAATCAGCCACTCGAAAACCGACGGAAAATTCCACTCCATTGCCGGAGCACTACCATTCCACCAATGGAGATTCTTGGCGCCAATTTCTGCGCTGATTTTGCTACGTCACGGAGCTATGCCCTGAGCAAGCCAATCACAGTTACAATTTTGCAGAAAGCGCGGGAATTTTCCCGCCACAACTGCCTGGGTACACAGTCATTCCCACGCCTCGCTGGTAGCCCGCCAGAAAGTGTTTTCGCTAAGATTCTGCGAAGTAACGGAACCTCTAGCCCAGCCGCTACTTCAAACCCCTCCGGGCGTGTCTTTTGACAATGTCGGCGTCTGCAAAGCATTCATTCGACTTCCTCGCACCCGTCGGCTTAACCCTCTCCAGTTCAACAGAGCCCGCCTGTCACCGGACCACCCGGGTGACGAGAGACGCTGCGTGGGAAGTCCGCGTGTGAAGGAATAGCAACTTTCCACCGCATGCAATTAGAGAGGAGAATCGTAAGATAGAAATATGAGAGGGGGCTCATGCCACCTCTCATTGCCCCTACGCCATTTTTAGATTGTAATTGGTGAGCCGTTGGCTCACTTAGGAGCAAGGTAGTGAGTCAATCGCCCAAGAACAACCTCGCAAACTGACCCCACTTGCCGCACTCTATAAAGAAAATCACTGCAACTGAAAAATGCAGCTCATATAGAGGGAGGATTATTTATGATGTAGCCAACTTCACCTTCTTAATATGGAACACTAACACTCACATCACACATCCATACCCAGGGAGCCCCTTCCAAACACCGATTCACACAGACATTCACGCTCTAAATATGGCCCGGGCATGTGAGCCAAATATGGACCAGTTTATTCTTTACAATCAGAGTTGGAGTGCTCCGCAATTAAATGCCCAAGATTTTACAACAATTTGAATCATGAAACTAACCTGAACTCACTCACACATGATACTATTTAAGTTAACAATCTCTTTGTGAGCTTTCAGAATCTAGTTACAACCTCCGATTCATTCTGTCTCCCTGCAGCAAGAATAACCTTTACAAAATGTTCCCTGAACTGATGGTCCATTTACAGTGACAGTGGTGGTATCTGCTTCAGTTTATGGGGACTTCAGGCACACTGTTTGCATACACACAACAATAAATACAAAATACAAAAAAAAAAAAAACATGGTGTGGAGAACAATACAGTAATTTGTAATAAGAATTACAGTGTAAAACACAAACACATACAAGGTATAACATACATTACAAAAACAACACTGAAGAAAGAAATTTAAGAAAAAAACACAAGGTTCATGGGGCATCAAGTTGTGCGTGCACATTGCACAAAGTTCACGACTGTGCTGAGAATGAGGCACTAAATCACATTTTTAGAAATATTCGAAGCACTTCACAAATACGACAGTACTGACATCTCATAGGGCTAAATGTCGGGTGTTGTTGCTACGTTGTTGCAACGGCAATAGGGTAGGAAGACACAGTGATAGGCTCTCCTCACGTCGATTAATTGTCTCTGAGGTCTATTTGTTGGGATACATCACTAGTCTAGGTCTCTTCTCTCGCTGGACAGTACTTTACGTTTCCCAATATTGCAGTTCGACGAGGGATGATGGCACGTGGAGTGACTCCACAAGTGTGTGAGGTCATCCATACAGGATCGAACTAGGAGCGACGATTGCTAAAATTGCTCTCTAATAGAGAGGAGAAGTTAGAAATGAGACCATACATTTGTTAGTGTGGCACGATACTGCTTTGTGTATGCAGATCGGCCAATGCTAGTGAGTTGTAAAAGCCCAAACAGGTGAGTATATAGCGTCCCTTTCTGTCCTGAGGCACATGAGGCGTGGGTTCTGACACGATACGTGATCTTCTTCGTGTACTCACGACAACGTGGTCTGCCGCAGGGAATCCCTCCAAACGGCTGCCGCGTCCGGAGAGCTAGCAGGCTGTCACGTGTGGGTCGCGTGTCAGTGTCAACGGCCAGCCCCACTTTCGCTTGTGGCCCGGCGAGGGCTGTCTGCCGCCTAATCCCTCAGGTACACGGCCCGGTGCTGTCAGCTTGTAGGACCGGATGCTCTCCCGCCCTTCACGTCAGGTAGCGCGCTGACGCTTTCTTCTTGCAGGTAGCCGATGACCTCTGGCTGGCCCCTGCATTGCCACGATCCCCGTCATCTGCACAATTCTTACAAAAATCTTATGCCTAACTTTTCCCCATGACCTTCTATGTTATAATAAATTTACATCACGATACATTGATGGTCTGTCATTTCAGACACTCTAATTTTAATTATATATATATTTATCTGTAGCTATCATAACAAAAATCATGGAAATAATTTATCTTGATATTTGTGTAGAGACCGATCTCACTATTGTACATGGTGTGTGACGCTATATTGGATGAAGAACTAAATGTGCGGGCCCGCACCAATATTACTATTACTTATATAGATCGACAGTAGACATGCTCAAGAATTAACTACCATATGCCAACGATCTACATCCTATGTCTTCTGAATAAATTATGTTATTATGCAGGCTGAAGTTTTACTGAACTATAAAGAACAAGCAACTATTCTACGTTTGCTCGCCAGTCGTCCCTCCATCTTGGGTCTGTGATTTGATGACCTGAAAAATAACATCCCAACAGGCGCGCTCCAAACACTTGTGGTAGAAAACCCCCACAATATTAATCTAGTTATTGTTAAATCCTACAGTTTAACTTATCCTAGTATATCGTACCTTTTTTTTTTTTTTTTACAATACTCTTACATAATTCCTGTTACGCTGAGATGTCCCGCTGCTCGCCGCTATTGACGACAGTGATGTGCGCGCCGTACGACATGGCCTCCGAGTTCTCACTACGCCTCACTGAAACTCCAGAGACTGGGTTAGCCATGGCTATACAAGACAATAAATTTATAGTTGCAACTTCTTTTTCTATGTTATACAGTATTCGCGATCAAAGCACACCTTTCCAGAGACAATGTACTATGACCAAGCCAGGACTGGTTCCTGTTGAGGATTCAGTCGCCCAACACACGCCAGCTACACAGTATGTCACGAATATCCAAGTATAAGTCCCTGGTTATTCATCTGTGACAGTCACGAGCATCACGCTAAATCCCCAACCAGCGCATTGGCATGGTGGGCTTGATGCCCGCATTTCTATCGCCTAGGGCACCATTGGAGTCAAACGCTCACAGGTTCGCCCCGACATGCAAGACAACGATGCTGGCGCAGCTCTGCAAAAACTATACTGCCCATATTCATCCTCGAAATCACGCAATATACCACAATCTTGCAGTGCACTGACGCGTGCCTGCAAGCATTGGTATGAACATCTCACGAACTGGTTGTGGCCGCTATGGAGCGTATCACGACTTCTCAGAACGCTTCTAAGAGCACGTTCTTGTATGCGCCCGTTTGTGCGACATCTCGTCACTCATCTTTATCCCTTAACATGGACACCAGATAGGAAAGGACAAAAACATTGCTCATGGAAAGGTAGTGCCTCTTATCGCAAGGACAGAGGAGATCCCGAACATAGACAAAAAAATTAACAGCAGTAAATTCTTATGCGAGAAAACGCAGCGTGTTAATACTTTACCAAACTTAATCTATTAATGCAACGATTATTGTTCCCCGAAGAAAGGTTCATATATTTGCCTATTCTACTATGTACACCACTTAAACTACTATTATTCCACGAACTTCTTTGTGTGAGAGACGTGGTGGAGTCCTATGGACTAGCGCCAATCCCTTGTCAGACTCCCCCTCCTCTGACGTGCCTTAGGATTTGCAGGTCTAATTTCAATCTCCTGGTTCTCCTGTGGTCCTTGATTTCGCTCTCTCCAGTTACGGTCGCTTTGCCGTTCGTTATTCCTCCTGTCCCAGATTCCTTGTCTAGATTGAACCTGTTCCCTGACGTTCTGGTTTCCGTGTCTCTGGTTTCCATAATCTTGAATTACGTAACCTTGATTTCCGTAACTCTGGTTTCCTAACTGACGAGCGCGATTATGCGATCTGTTGTCGTCTGCCCTTGCTTGCCCGTGGTATTTGTTATTTTGCGCCTTCTTCCTGTCCTTTGCATCTTGTTTATCGAAGACTACTTCGAGTTCGCGCAACAGACTCTTGAATGCTTCGATGTCAGAACCACACTTGCCGACAAGTGTCTGTTGATACCTAACAGGCAATTTGGAAAAACAAAATTTGATGATTTCTCCCTTGCTATATGGACTATCTAAAAACTGATTCTTCTTGAGTAAATCATCAAAAAATTTGGTTGCGCTCTTATGCCCGGACACTTCCAGTTCAGGACAAAATATTATTTCGTCTTTAATCCTGTCTTGCGTTTCCTTTGACCAGTAGATCCCCAGGAACGCATCAACAAATTCCTGATAAGTCTGACACGTCGCTGCCACACCCCGCATCTTTTCCGCGGCTTGGCCTTCGATGTGTCCACACATGAATTCTAATTTTGCCAGGGTTGGCCATGATGACGGTAATGAATTTGTAAACTGCATCACCCAGCTCTTGGGATGCATCGACCCTCCATTATCTCTGAACTTTTGGAATTTTAGTATCGACAGGAAGTGATTGTGATCAAAATCCTGTCCGATCCTCGCACTGGTGTTGTCACTCGTTTCCGATACTTGCACGTCTGCTGAGTGTCCTGATCTATCTTGCTGATAACTGTGATGTGCTACGTCTGTATCACAGTGGAGGTGGCATTCAGCAGTCACTCTTCTAAGTGGGCTGCAATTATTGGAGCTATTACTCGCTGTTTCTGCGTGTGCATTGTTCGTTCCGCACGCTGTCACTGGGCTAGAGCACGGCGGGCTTTTCCTCGGAGACACAATCCTGTGTACTCCATCATTGGTATCCGAACGCGCAGTGCTCGTGTGCCCGTTTCGCTCTAGTTTTGCTATCTGACTCTCTACTTCTTTCATTCGTTTCGTGATGTTCGTAACCGCAATATTACCTTGAGTCTTTAAGGCCGCTAGGGATTTTGAGTGGACTTGTGTCGCACGTCGCAAGCGCCCTGCGAGTTGAGAAGTTACTCTTGCGATTTTCATTGCCCCTGTTGCTGCAGTTTTGGCTAGGCCTGCTACTTTTTGTGCTACCATTGACATTTGTTTTGCTTCTCCACATTCTTTCTTTATTGTTAATAATTCCCCACGAATTTCCCCTTTATGCGAAATTATTGCCTCCGTGTCCTTCTTACGCTGTTCGTCAGCTTCTTCTTTCTCCTTCTTACGCTGTTCGTCAGCTTCTTCTTTCTCCTTCTTACGCTGTTCGTCAACTTCTTCTTTCATTGATCGTAGGAAGCTCAGTATTGGGTTAATGTCATCATTTTGATCCTCGTCACACATGGGTGATGTAACTCTGGACACCTGGGCGCTAGAGCTCTGACGTGGCCGAGCTGGCCCCTGTCTGCTCTCGTTCGTTTGATTATAAACCTCTACTACCGTCTCGACCTGTGTGCCTGTCTCTGTTTCATCCTCTACCTATCATAATCACGGCGGCGACGTTGCTCTAAGATCGCGTCCAAATCACCTTCCTCATCGATGACCCTGTCGTCCTGTCCTGCTAAAAATGTGCCCATCTCATCTCCGAACCTATCCCCGTCAGTAAACTGCCCCTTATCCATTATGCAATTCTCTTTTGGTTTAACTTCGCTCGATAATAGTCGTGCCTTACTTCTCGTGATCATTCATGAAAAACAATTTTATCTAAGATGCACATTAAAACTAATCTACTCCATATATTCTTCGACATAGACACAAAATTTCAACAACGCCGTTCCACCGCTGTAACTACATGCACAGAAACTGCACACAAACCCGACAAAGTGTGAAGTAGTACGCACACCACATCAAAGAAACATATAAAACAATGAACAAACAAACAAATATATACGCTGAAAACAAAAACAGTAAACATGCGCCGCTACTTAAAAACTAATCGCGGAACTACAAGAAAAACAAATTGGGTATTACTCATTAAAAAAAAGAGAAAAACAATTGAATGTTCCTACTAAGAATCCTGTTGGCTTATCAGTGATTCACAGGAAAGATCCGAGGCTAAGGGTCGCCATATTATGCGAGGAGCCGGGGCTAGCAGTGTATTTAACACTAAATTCTAGAAGCTACATATGTAAATGATGCTCTAAGCCCCCCCTATTCTAACTCCGACCTTTGCTGTTGCACAAGGATTAAAAAATATACGCGAACTGACTGTAATCAACCCTGCAAGTGGAGTAGAAAAGAGTTTGGCACCTGCAATGATTTAATTTTATAAATAAGTTAAATAAAGGAAGGTTTCATAAACGTAGTGACAAATGATGGGTTGCTCTACTGATTAACAGAATGAAAGTTCTGTCCAAAATAACAATATGATTTATTAAGACTAAACACAAAATGATAAACAAAATCACATGAATTCTAATTTATAATACATCAAATTGGCTCAAATTGGAGACTCATACAAACACTGTAAAGGTGAAGCTGTCCCTAAAGTAGATCGTGAGGTTTAAGACGAAGTGGTGTGTGGAGCCAATTCTTTGCCACTCAAATCTCAAGAGAGACACACAGCTAACCCAACAGTAATTGCTGCTACTCAAGACAGAACAAAGTTAGAAAAAGACGAACAGGCGCGCTCTGCTGAGCTCTGATTATCACCTAGGAAAATCCCTATCTGCCGGTGCTGCGGACATACATTACCAAACTGTCTTCTTAACTGCCAGAACACGATCTGGCGTACAGGAAGCGATGGCTGGTTGCTTCGACGTCCTCGACCGAAAGGCGAGAGCCGACTACCCCTGAGCACCCGTACAGGCCGAACACCGAACATTCCCGCCCCCACGATAGTGGCCGTGGTTAAACGTTCCAATCAGCCACTCGAAAACCGACGGAAAATTCCACTCCATTGCCGGAGCACTACCATTCCACCAATGGAGATTCTTGGCGCCAATTTCTGCGCTGATTTTGCTACGTCACGGAGCTATGCCCTGAGCAAGCCAATCACAGTTACAATTTTGCAGAAAGCGCGGGAATTTTCCCGCCACAACTGCCTGGGTACACAGTCATTCCCACGCCTCGCTGGTAGCCCGCCAGAAAGTGTTTTCGCTAAGATTCTGCGAAGTAACGAAACCTCTAGCCCAGCCGCTACTTCAAACCCCTCCGGGCGTGTCTTTTGACAATGTCGGCGTCTGCAAAGCATTCATTCGACTTCCTCGCACCCGTCGGCTTAACCCTCTCCAGTTCAACAGAGCCCGCCTGTCACCGGACCACCCGGGTGACGAGAGACGCTGCGTGGGAAGTCCGCGTGTGAAGGAATAGCAACTTTCCACCGCATGCAATTAGAGAGGAGAATCGTAAGATAGAAATATGAGAGGGGGCTCATGCCACCTCTCAGACCATTACACTCCTCTCGTCTGTTAATTCGTTGGACCGTTTCAGAGTGCACGTTCTTCCCATTTCCTACTGCACTGCGGCAGTTATTTTCGTTGCCGACATCCTTGGATTTGTTTTAATTTTTCTTATTACTTCGGTTTCCTCTCTTCTACTCAGCTTCTTTGGCCGACCTGTTTTTGGTTTATCTTCAATTCTATCTTCTCTGAAAAATCTTCGTATAATGTCACCTACAGTACACTTACAATGCGGCAGTCTGTCTTTCGGAACGTCCTTTAGCGTGATGGAAAATAACAAGTTCTCTCTTTTCAATTGAAATATTGTTTTGTTTCTGCCGCATCGTACTGTGCACCATGCGTGATAACAACACGGAAACGGAGCACAGAATGAGCGTGGTCGGTATACAGCTAGCCTTTACGACATGTGCCCGAATAATAACGTGACTGCATGTTGTGCTGTCTTATAATGCAAATATACTTTTCACGTAGTTACTTACAAAAAAAATGGCTCTGAGCACTATGGGACTCAACGTCTCAGGTCATTAGCCCCCTAGAACTTAGAACTAGTTAAACCTAACTAACCTAAGGACATCACACACATCCATGCCCGAGGCAGGATTCGAACCTGCGACCGTAGTGGTCTCGCGGTTCCAGACTGCAGCGCCTAGAACCGCACAGCCACTTCGGCCGGCAGTTAATTACATTA
Organism: Schistocerca nitens; assembly: GCF_023898315.1. Taxonomy (NCBI): domain Eukaryota; kingdom Metazoa; phylum Arthropoda; class Insecta; order Orthoptera; family Acrididae; genus Schistocerca; species Schistocerca nitens. Next base: position 17,261,439 of record NC_064621.1, on the reverse strand, counting down.
TACACCTACCTAGTTGTGGTACATTGTCAGACAATATTCACACTACAGAATGGAGCGACAATTGCTTCTCGTGGGCCTCATATGTTCGAAGAGAACTTCACATTTCAAGAACAATTATGGTGGTCGAATACTTTTGTGATGCACTGTATATTTCTGTCTTCTTTCCATATTCCCATGCTACATTCGCGGTGAAAACTCTACTGAAAACTTTGTGCATTCTGATCTATCTAATGGACGTGCAAATTCTGTAATGTCCACACGACACTGGTCCATGTCTCGGTTATATTACCATTAGTTACTTTGTTAAATATCGGGGTAGGTGATGAATATGTAACGATAAATTAAAATTCGTGCCATCTATATTTACAAACTGGAACTTCTGCTTTTCGTAAAGCGTGGCTTTCATTATTTACCCATCTTAGCATGCACACAGAAGCGACTCAAATTTCTGTTACATTTTTCCTGTTACTTAGGAATACTACAACTAGTGGTTTTCCTCTGTATGGGGAGAATATCACTGGGGGAACGGATTTTGTGAAAGAATTTGGCTCATGTTTATAAATGTGTGTGTTTGTCAACTGAATTCCCAGTGACGTTCACCAGAGATGCTCCCCATGAACAATATATTTCTCGAATAGATAACAAAGGTAGAAAATCTGCTCAAGCATGATATTATGAGGAAGTTCAAATTTGTTTATGTATAAAAGAACTTTTACACGTTATCTTTTTATTTTTTGAGGTCTCTCTTCCATATTCGCAGTTTTACAAGTAATATATGGTACATACCACCTGTTGCGACAGTATAAATTCTTTTCTGGACCGGACGCATTACGCTTTATTTAAAAGCCTCTTCAGTGATAACTGTAACAAAACCATAATTGCCAGACCGACCAGTGAAAAGGATTTTAAATAAAGTGAAAAGCATATGGTCTTTGTAAGGCTCTATACAGTAGCGAAGGCCAGGGATAACTTCTACATTATTTGTAAGTGAACTTTTCATTCAATAACTGAAATGTCAAGCATAGATTAACTTCCGTCATAGAAGCCCAACTAGTTTGTAAATAAGGGAGCTCTTATCAGAAATTGATTTTCTCATTTAAAATATATCTGGCATCTACACTTCGTACTTACGTGTGTGTTTCCTTCTTTGGTTAGTCTGTTTCAGCGTAACACAACGCCGCGCTATTGTTCTTTTATTTAGTTACACAACTGTATATTTGTTTTGTGGAATATAGAACATTACTGTATTTCAAAGTACTGAGTAAGGCAATATTTACTATGAGGAAAGATGACATACATTATTTTATGTAAAGGGCATAGAGCCGTGGATTCTTAGTATGCATCCTGGTCTCTCCTTTTCAACTGTATATGAGTTTTCGTAATAACACACGAGATGAATATTTCGTTCGCAGAATTAGTAAATTATTTCTGTTTATCTAAAATAGCTACACACAAGAGTCCTATTGAACTGATGACATCATCAACAGTATGTAATAAAATATCCTTTTTCGTAGAATTGATTACCGCTTTCTACCTTTCTATGAATGTAAATGCTTATGTTTTCTTTCCTTTTAATTAAAATTTCTTTTAGATACATTAACAGTGATTGTTTTCAAGCTTTCCCATCTTAGTGAAGTTCTTAGACATACTAATCTATGCTTTTTCGCTCTTCTGTGCGCGTTCTTAGACGCTGTCAGTTGAAAGGGGCTGCCGGAGCGGGAGGGTCACATGGAGAAGGTACAGCTCTAACTACATTAAGCGCATAAAACAGTTATCGTGGGACTAGTATTTTTCTAAATTACCGTCACATCTGTACTAGGTAACTCTCATCTTCAGCGAATAGGGGGATCTGTATCCTTTCTGTGCAGAATTCTCATACCCAAAATAAAGAGCAACGACGTGTACATGGGTCCTACGGTGTGTTATGTGTACTTCTACATTGCACTACCTATTAATTTTTAGTCTTGATTGGTGAGGGTCACGAACGCGAAGTTGTTGGTGCCTGGAAAACCTCTGTAGTGTATTAAGGCCAATGCAGTCAATCATGGTAAATTTCCCGCTAATGGTCAGTGAGGTTTCCTTTTGGCAGTCCGGCGACTGTATTAAACTCGCACGAGGAAGGATGTTCGGTCGTATGTACGGGGAAGTTATCTTCCCAGTTAACTCAGTTTATTCTGCCTTTCGTTGCACACTGTTGCTTGACATACAATCACAGAGTTTACAACGATCACATTGAAGCTTCAGTTGTAGTCATACTTTGGTGTCTGGACGCATCCAGATAACTGAGTACGTCGAAGTGCCCTGTTTAGTAACACGGGGAGGCGCGCCGACGTCGCGTCGAATCCACCCTGCAGATTAAAGACGAGGGTCGGATGTACTGATTAGCTTCGAAGTGGTTCTTTCGCCATTTTCCACGTCCGCCTAGGTGAACACCAGGCTGGGATCCAAGTCCCACTTCTGATAGTACACACTACACAAACGTTCTTACACTTAAAACATGAGATAACGCTGTGTGAAGACGGATGGGGTAAACACATTCTGCTCCGGTAGGGACGAGGGGTGTCTAGGGGAGGGGCGGCGTAAGGAAGGGAATTTTGTCACCCGTTGCCGCTAACATCGCCAAATCCGAAATAACGCGGCAACCACTTGGAGAAATGCGAAAAGGCAGGAAGACAACTAACAAAAGAAGATGGTTTGGTGTTTGGACACAGCGAACAACGATTTTTGGGTCACAGTTTCAGCTATAACAGCAAGGGTCAGTAAGAGTGAAGAGATATGGCTTTTTACAGGCTTTATCTTCTTTTCCATAATTGCGAAGCTACAATTGGTAGTAAGTTTGAGAGCGGCGCGGTCCTCCCTCAAACATAAGGACAAATTCCGAAAAGGCTCCTTTATCACTCCTTTATGAGGCTCTTGGAGGTTTCTGGGGATTATATTAGATTGTTTGACCCTAGTGGTACGCCGGTACAGGCTGAACAGAGGGGTCAAATAGTTCAAATGGCTCTGAGCACTATGGGACTTAACATGTATGGTCATCAGTCCCCTAGAACTTAGAACTACTTAAACCTAACTAACCTAAGGACAGCATACAACACCCAGCCATCACGAGACAGAGAAAATCCCTGACCCCGCCGGGAATCGAACCAGGGAACCCGGACGTGGGAAGCGAGAACGCTACCGCACGACCACGAGATGCGGGCAACAGAGGAGTCCCCACGGAATGTGTGTAGACGGGAGAAGTAGTCGCTAAAGAACATTAAAAAATTGTTTCGAGTAGGAATGAAAAAATGGGTGTCTTTGCGTCATCTGGCAAGGAATAAGAAATGGATCTTGGCTTGTGTAGGTTTTCTTTTCTATTTTTAGGCCGATGATGTCTCGCAGGCTTTCACCAGGATGAGTGTAATCACTTACAAGAGAGAACCCACTGAATGACAGGCATTTGTGTGCTACATTTCAGCAGAGCCTTACCAGACTGCAGTATACGTGTCCTGAAGGCACATGTATGAGTTCTCGGTAGCTCATAGATTCACACAGTGTCTTCCAATTCCAATGGTACTGTGTCTGTGAGAAATGAAAGACATGGCTTATGCTCACAGAAACACTGTATTTACTCAAAATAGTCTCCCACTGAATCAACACACAAAACAAATCGGTTTAAAAATATTTTGAAACAGTCACTGCAGTCCTTTTTTACAGGTTCATTTAGCACTGTAGTACAATTTTCTTCAAAGTCCGTAAGTGCATCTTGACAGTTTCCTTTCATTGTAGAATTCAGTTTGCGCAAAACCAGAAGCCGGTTGGTGCCAAATACGGCGAATACGACGGGTGATAAAGGACTGTGATCCTTTTTCTGGCCAAACGCTCGTGCACGATATTCGCTTCGTGCGTTTGGGCGTTGTCGAAGGCGAGCAACTGCAACCCTGTCTTCTGGTCAAATTCGACGATTCACCGGCTGATGTGCCTAACTTAGCATAAAACCTGATGTGGCCTCATTCCTCTACCGCCAGTTTCCGACAAGTATGAGACACATACTATCACATCGCGGTACACTCGTGAAATGGTCGTACGGGAAAAGGCCCACTTCGTTGCTACCTCAGAGATGCTGTGTCCCATTGCTCGTGAACCGACTATAAGACGACGTTCAAAGTCACTTAAATGTCGATAACCTGCCATTGTAGCAGCAGTAACCGATCTAAAGACTGCGGCAGGCACTTGTTGTCTTATACAGGGTGGTCCATTGATAGTGACCGGACCAAATATCTCACGAAATAAGCATCAAACGAAAAAACTACAAAGAACGAAATTCGTCTAGCTTGAAGGGGGAAACCAGATGGCGCTATGGTTGGCCGCCTAGATGGCACTGCCATAGGTCAAACGGATATCAACTGCGTTTTTTTAAAAATAGGAACCTCCATTTTTATTACATATTCGTGTAGTACGTAAAGAAATATGAATGTTTTGGTTGAACCACTTTTTTGCTTTGTGACAGATGGCGCTGTAATAGTCGCTAATGTATAAGTACGTGGTATCACGCAACATTCCGCCAGTGCGGACGGTATTTGCTTCGTGATACATTACCCGTGTTGAAATGGACCGTTTACCAATTGCGGAAAAGGTAGATATCGTGTTGATGAACGGCTGTTGTGATCAAATTCCCAACGGGCGTGTGCTATGTATTCTGCTCGGTACCCTGGACGACGTCATCCAAGTGTCCGGACCGTTCGCCCGATAGTTACGTGATTTAAGGAAACAGGAAGTGTTCAGCCACATGTGAAACGTCAACCACGACCAACAACAAATGATGATGCCCAAGCAGGTGTTGTAGCTGCTGTTGCGGCTAATCCGTACATCAGTAGCAGACAAACTGCGCGAGAATCGGGAATCTCAAAAACGTCGGTGTTGAGAATGCTACATCAACATCGATTGCAAACGTACCATATTCCTATGCACCAGGAAGTGCATGGCGACGACTTTGAACGTCGTGTACAGTTCTGTCACTGGGCATAAGAGAAATTATGGGACGATAACAGATTTTTTGCACGCGTTCTATTTAGCGACGAAGCGTCATTCACCAACAGCGGTAACGTAAACCGACATTATATGCACTATTGGGCAACGGAAAATCCACGATGGCTGTGACAAGGGGAACATCAGCGACCTTGGCAGGTTAATGTATGATGCGGCATTATGCCGTATCACACATTAACCTGCCAAGGTCGCTGTTGTTCCACTTGAAGGATAATTTGCCCCCGTTTTATCGGTGGCAAACTAAATGGTGCAATGTATGCTGATTTCCTACGTAAAGTTCTACCGATGTTACTACAAGATGTTTCATTGCATGAGAGATTGGCGATGTACTTCCAACATGGATGTCCGGCACATAGCTCGCGTGCGGTTGAAGCGGTATTCAATAGCATATTTCATGACAAGTGGATTGGTCGTCGAAGCACCATACCATGGCCCGCACGTTCACCGGATCTGACGTCCCCGGATTTCTTTCTGTGGGGAAAGTTTAAGGATATTTTCTGTCGTGATCCACCGACAACGCCTGACAACATACGTCAGCGCATTGTCAATGCATGTGCGAACATTACAAAAGGCGAACTACTCGCTGTTGAGAGGAATGTCATTACACGTATTGCTAAATGCATTGAGGTTGACGGACATCATTTTGAGCATTTATTGCATTAACGTGGTATTTACAGATAATCACGCTGTAACAGCATGCGTTCTCAGAAATGACAAGTTCACAAAGGTACATGTATCACATTGGAACAACCGAAAAAAATGTTCAGACCTACCTCTCTGTATTTTAATTTAAAAAGCTTACCTGTTACCATCTCTTCGTCTAAAATTGTGAGCCATATGTGATTCTTGAGTTTCTTCCGGCGTATTTGATAATCAAAATATCCACGGGTGTGCTGCCGGTCTATAGTGTCCAACGGCACAATATTTCGGCGATCATAAACGTCGCCATCATCAGGTGAACTGAAGGACTGAGCTCCTGTGAACGTGCCGGCACGGAGATCCGTACGCTATGGCTGCTCAGAGGGAACTGGGTTCGGTCGCGGCGGCGGCCGATTTAAATACCCTCCGCCCGCGGCGCGCTCCCTCCGCCGTCCGCGCCCCGCGCCACGGTCGCGCGGTGGAACAGATTGCGACGGTGTCTGAGATGACGTCGGTGTGATGGCTCTGTCCGCCGTGGTCGTCACAACTATACGTTTGCTCGATTTACTCTTGATTAACCCAATCGCTGGTTCCCAAGCCTTGCTAAGATTATAGCCACAGTCACGGTTTATGAGGTCGTCATTGGTGCGAATTTCGATGGCCTCTCTAACAACGCTGTCCCAGTATCTCAACGTCTGTACCAGAATCCTCGTGCGTTCATACTCCATAGCGTGATTTTCCGACAAACAATGTTCAGCGACCGCCGACTTGCTCGGATACATCAGTCGAGTGTGCCTCTGGTGTTCACGGCATCGATCCTCGACGGTACGCATCGTCTGACCAATATACGACTTGCCACATTGACACGGAATCTGGTACACGCCGGCCTTCCTCAAATCGAGGTCATCTTTGGCGCTCCCCACCAGTGCACGGGTTTTATTCGGAGGACAAAACACAGTTCCGACCCGGGGTTTCTTCAAAATGCGGGCGATTTTGCCCGAGAGTGCGCCTGTATATGGGATAAACGCAGTGTCTACATCCTCCCTCGTGACTTCATCCATCTCAACAGGTTGTGCTGCAGTGGTTGGGCGGAGAGCACGTTGAATCTGCCACTCCGAGTACCCATTTTTTCGAAATAGAGTTCTCAGATGTTCCAATTCCTGGGGTAGACTCTGTGCGTCAGAGATAGTGCGCGCCCTATGTACTAGAGTTTTAAGTACCCCATTCCTCTGTGAAGGGTGGTGGCAGCTGTCTGCGTGCAAATACAGATCAGTGTGCGTTGTCTTCCGATACACCCGATGACCTAGGGTGCCGTCAGCCCTTCTCTTGACCAAGACGTCAAGGAAAGGTAATTTACCCTCCGTTTCAGTCTCCATAGTGAATTTGATGTTGGGGTGTATGGAGTTTAGATGTGTAAGGAAGTCAAGGAGTTTATCCATACCATGTGGCCAGATGACGAACGTGTCGTCCACGTAACGGAAAAAGCAAGTAGGTTTCCATACGGATGACGACAGGGCTTCCTCCTCGAACTTCTCCATGTACAAATTCGCTACCACCGGTGAGAGTGGGCTACCAATGGCGACTCCCTCCGTTTGTTCGTAGTATTCTCCATTAAAAAGAAAATACGTGGAAGTCAAGACATGCCTAAAAAGTTCAGTGGTCTTCTCGTCAAACTTCTGACTAATCAATTCTAATGACTCTCGCAGGGGTACCCTCGTAAACAAGGAAACGACGTCAAAACTCACCATGATATCTGACTCATCCAACCTGAAGCTATCAAGGCGTTTAACAAAATCCACGGAATTACGGATGTGATGAGGGCATTTACCCACATAAGGACTTAATATTCCCGTCAGGTATTTGGCCAACAAATATGTAGGTGCCCTGATGTTGCTGACAGTGGGGCGTAATGGTACCCCGTCTTTGTGAACCTTCGGGAGTCGATATAGTCTAGGCGGTACCGGACCTTGGGGTAACAATTTCTTAGCGTCACCCTCCGGTAAATCTGCGTCCTTCAGAAGCGACCTCGTCTTGTTCTCCACCTTCTTTGTAGGGTCAACGCTGATATTCCGGTAGGAATCGTCATTTAGCAGGCTCTGCATCTTATCAGTGTAGTCCTTATGGGAGACAACAACTGTAGCATTGCCCTTGTCAGCCGGTAAGACAACAATTTCAGAGCGCTCCCTCAGATCACGAATGGCCGCCCTCTCTTTACAGTTGATATCTGACTTCATCGGCTTGGATTTCGTCAACGCACGACAAGTTTCACGACGTATTTCCTCGGCTGATTCTGGCGGAAGTCGAGCTGCAACCTGTTCAACAGCACTAACAATTTCTGCGACCGGAGTGATCTTGGGGGTGGGAGCGAAGTTGAGACCTTTCTGCAAAACCGAGACCGCATCATCACTCAACACCATGCCACTCAAATTGATGACAGTCTTGCACGGAACCTGCAGAGATGGTTTGTCAAGGAGACGTGAGAACTTAGCTGTTTGACGTCCCGTAGCCTTCTTATGGGCGGAATCAGCTGACACCCAAGTGACACCATCAATCCAATCCCAGGAAAAAGAAGTGAACTTACTAGCCAGTTGCAAATTTAGTTTGAGTAATTCCTGTGAGATAAACTCAAGGCTCCGGCGGGTGAATTGCACTCTCTCACGTACCAATGCGAGGCTGGCTCGTTTCTGGATTCTCTTAGCTGCTGCAGAATCGATGTGATGCATAACCTTAGCAAAATTTGGAACAACATTCTCGGAACGACATCTCTTTAGAAAGGCAAGAGTACTTAGTAAACGAAATCTACGGTGGCGCCGCGGGCGGAGGGTATTTAAATCGGCCGCCGCCGCGACCGAACCGAGTTCCCTCTGAGCAGCCATAGCGTACGGATCTCCGTGCCGGCACGTTCACAGGAGCTCAGTCTGTCAGTTCACCTGATGATGGCGACATGTATGATCGCCGAAATATTGTGCCCGTTGGACACTATAGACCGGCAGCACACCCGTGGATATTTTGATTGTGAGCCATATGTTTGTGACTATTACAGCGCCATCTATCACAAAGCGAAAAAAGTGGTCCAACTGAAACATTCATATTTCTTTACGTACTACACGAATATGTAATAAAAACTGGGGATTCCTACTTAAAAAAACGCAGTTGATATCCGTTTGACCTATGGCAGCGCCATCTAGCGGGCCAACCATAGCGCCATCTGGTTTCCCCCTTCAAACTAGACGAGTTTCGTTCTTTGTAGTTTTTTCATTTGATGCTTTTTCGAGAGATATTTGGCCCGGTCACTATCACTGGACCACCCTACGCCCGCAGCGCCGTATTCCGCCAGTTTACATTTCTCTGTATTTGAATATACATGCCTATACCTGTTCCTTTGGCGCTTCAGTGTAGAAATGACACTTTCATTCGAATACCAGAATTAAACTGAAGTAAAGGCGATTTATAACGGTCACTTGGACGTGACACGGTTTTAATAGGACGCGTGATCACGACGGGGGTCAGCGCATGCCGTGCAACACGCCCCCGTGCTGGACACGAGGTTTGTAAGGAGTTCTAGTGTCAGGCCATTCCGTTACTCCACCAGTGCGTCTCATAACTCTCGGGTGGCCGTTGGTGCATATGGATGTAGTGCAGTAGGTTGCCCCAACCACTCGTGGTCGATGGAATTTAAGTCAGGAGAACGGATAGGACAGTCCATTCGCTAATCATCCCCTCGTTCCAAGAGTTCCATCACCTAAGCTGTTCGAGGCGGTCGCACATAGTCATTCACAAAAATGAGGTCATGTCCAAATGCACCTCCTGAAACTGAGAGACTTGAATGTCAATAATGAAGTGAAGATGAGGACAAGCCATCAGTCGGTCCACGAGCGGAGAAAATCTTGGATCCGGCCTGTAATCGAAACCCGGGTCGCTGCATGGCAGTCACAATCGCTGACCACATAGCTATGGGGACGGACAAATGGGGAAACAGTACAGGGCCACAATGATGGTGGCCGGTGAGTGTTCACGTGTTCAGAGACAGATATTTCAAACCTAAATACAGACAGCCATTGGACTTTTATTTATAAATTACAAATCTTGCCTTGTCTCGTCTGCCACGTGAAGTCGTTGTGGAATATTTTTTTTAAAAAAAGAAAAACGTATATTAAGCTTTACCGATGACATTGTAATTGTATTAGATACGGCGAAGCACTTGGAAGTGCAGTACAGCGGAATGGATAGTGGCTTGAAAATAAGTTGTCACGTAAACATACGCTGATGAGCCAAGACATTATAACCAACTGCTTAATAGCATGTTGCCCGTCTTTGGAACGAAATAAATCACTGATTCCTCGTATTAGAGACCCCAAAGTCTGTTGGTAAGTTTGTGGAGGCATGTGGCAATGGATATCTACGCACAGGCATGTCCTTCGGGTAAATAACGGGACGGTTGATTTGCGTAAACTGTGACGGCTCCCGATAGTAGCGCAGATGGGTTCGATAGGGTTACATCACGCGAATTTGGTCGCCGAGACATCAACGTGATTTCATTGTAATGCTTCTCAAACCACCGTAGCACGGTTCTGACTCCGAGACACGGACAGTTATACTTCTGAAATATGACATCGCCGTCGGGGAAGACATGAAGCCTGAAGGGCTTCAAGTGACTTGTAGCTGGCAGTGTGTCTTCGATCAGTACCACAGGTCCCACGCAAGCGCAACAGAATGTCTCCCGCAGTATTACACAGCTCCCACCAGCCTGCGGCTGTGTCTAACTGCACGTTTATATCCGTCGTTCACCTCGATGACGGTGGTCGTAGAGAGACCACCGATTAATGTGATTCATCCGAAAAGCCGACACATTTCCGTGGATCGACGGTCGTATCCCACGCCCACTGCCATCGTAAATGCCGTTGCGTCACCGTCGCTGCTGCAGAGCTCTGTTTTCAGTAATGTACGATGAACGGAGTGCTCCGAAACACTTACGCTTGCACTAGCATTGTGCACTTTCGGCAGAAATACCTCAGATCACCGTGTGTCCTGCTTTAAATATCAGAAGAGTACCCGACCAAAGTCGCTTATCTCAACGGATTTCCCCATTTTCAGTTCTTACCTTCGCCAGGGTGACCCCCAGTCCGTGTTCACTCCACTCGCATACTTTTGCTGCCGCGTCGCGTGCCAACAACGCCATCAGGCAGCATCAGCGCTGTGGGCAGTGGTTGTAATGTTTTGGTTTGTCAGCGTAAGTGAAAGAAGACAAAAATAATGAAGTGTACGCGTATTACGCCAGATGATGTCGAAAAAATTAGATTAAGAAGTTAGACAATAAAATAAGTGACGATATTTGCTCGTATGGGCAAGATAACTGCTGTAGTAAACTGGATGTACTCGTAGAATGTACACTGGTAGAAAGGGGAAAAACCTCAGAAATATCTCAGCACAGTGTTCTGCAGAAGCGGAGGGGTGCTGCAGGAGGTGCTAGTAAGAAGGGCCGCACCTATGTGAACCGTCAATTAGGGCGATTCACAAACAACTACTTAAGTACACATGTTATTCCAAAGACGTTATCGTGGAAGTAGGGGCCAGGAGGTGCTGGTGAAAAAACACACATTGATAAGGTTATCTTTTATTTTAAAGGCTTTCTCAATAATAGATTTTTAAGTCTGTCATTAAAAAAAAGCAATTTCAAAACAAATTCGAATAGCTGACAAATTTTCTTTATGAAAAGGAGATTGCCAGGTGTGACGTTAACAACTTCCCAATAGTAAGATTTTAAACTTGTTATATCTATAAGACAATAATTCCTTTAAAAAACACACCTTTAAGTAGCTAGTTTGTACTAAAGCTAAAATAGTTGTCTCTCGCCAGTTAAATAACTTATATTACACCTGTCAGTTGTTACAGGATAAATATGAATAAGCCAGCACACAAACCTTCACATTAAAGGCAGTTCGCAAAAAAAAAAAAAAAAAATTCCTTAGCTCCGTGAGGGAGTGACACGTGTAAAGGGGTCCAAACCACGATAGGCGGAATAGTTATTGGTGGTCTACAGGGCCACAGCAGATCAGCCCCAAAACTTCCATTACAAGTCACCACCTCCCCGAGTTACCCAAAACCAGAAGATGTAGCAAGGGTGGTGCATTCACAGACTCCGAACCACAGAGAAACCACAGAGACACGCGACACCGACCGTAAATCGCCCAATCGAGGCGTGAATGAAACGGGCCGACCAAGAAGCAACCACTGGTGAAGAAACTCATACACTTCACTAGAACCTGAAAAACCCCTATATATATATATATATATATATATATATATAAAAGGAATTTCCCTGCTCCCAGTCGCTTACAAAATCCTTTCCAAAGCGCTTTTAAACAGGATAGAATCCCAAGCAGATACACTAATTGGTGAATACCAGGCCGGATTCAGAAAAGGACGGTCATGTGCGGAACAGATCTGGTGCTTAAAGACAATATTACAAATGAGGAAATGCAGAAACACAGTAGTTACATTCATCGACTTCAGGAAAGCATATGATTCAGTGGACCGTGGAACCCTGTTTAAAATCATGGAAGAATTTGGGATCGACCGAAAGACACGAAAAATCACAGAACAGACACAGGAATAACGGCCAAAGTGAAATTCATGGGCGAAATATCAGAACCCTTCGAAATCAAATCTGGAGTCCGACAGGAGGACGGACTATCCCCAATCCTTTTCAATATTGTTTTAGAAAAGATAATCAGGGAATGGGAACCTCACGTAAAGAGTATCCAAATTGGTATCAAGAAAGAGAACCGAATTAAAGTCAAGTGCCTTGCTTTCGCTGACGATATTGCAATTATCACCAATAACAGAACAGAAGCGATTCACGCAGTGGAAAAACTACATGAAATTTCACAAAAATCCGGACTACAGATATCTTATGAAAAAACCCAATATATGGAAAGGCAGCCAGAAAATAAATCCCCTTTAATAACAAAATATGGTAAAATTGCACAAGTCTGCCATTTTAAATACCTCGGTGAAACTATACAGTCCTCAGGATTAAACCGAATTGCCAATGAACAAAGAATCACCAAGCTCCAGAAAGCCTACAAGCTAACATGGACGCATTACAACAAGAAGTGCATTTCGACAGACGCAAAATTAAGGCACTATACAACAGTGATTCTTCCAGAAGCAATCTATGCAGCTGAAACAATGGTGATTGATGGTCATTCTAAAATTAAGGAAATAGAAAAGCAGGAAAGCAAAATTCTCAGGAAGATTTACGGTCCAATCAACAAAAATGGCATTTGGATGAAGAGACCACAAAACGAGCTCAGTAGAAAGATCAACATAGTAACAGATGAAATCAGAAAGCGCCGAGCCAAATTTTATACACACATCTACAGGATGGAAGACTCCAGAACAGCAAAGAAATTATTCAATATTATAACAAGGAGTAAATGTGGCACGGAATGGCTGAAAGAAGTCCAGAGGGATCTACAGCAGATCAACATAAAAAATCTCGAAGATCGCACCGAGTGCCGGCATAAAATCACAAGTGTGAAGTTTGGGGAAAGAACATCGCGTCAGCCTGGTAAAAAATGGACAGAGGAACGGAAGAAGGAGCATTCTGAGAGGATGAGGAGGTTTTGGGAAGCAAAGAAGAAAAACATCCGAAGATGAAATTATGAATTCAAGTTCAATCGCTCTCCTAAAGGGGAACAATCGTTATAATAATAATAATAATAATAATAATATATAAGAACACATTCGGTGCCACGCGCTGATCTCCTGCACCACGGATTCTAAGCTTCATAAGCCACGTACACGCGGGTAAGGCAGACTCAGCCCCTGACAGCCAAGAGGTCGGCCAAAGCACGTGGCGAGCAGTTGACGACGCCCAACAGCAGGGTCCCGCTCACACCACCACCCCTTTGGGTGACCGCCCAGTACGTCCTGCTCGATCGTCACGCGACCGAACACTTGCTCCGCCTCCCACCAGAGGGCGGTAGCGACCCAAACAGCGACCCAAACTGAAAGCGCCACCGCAAACACTAGACGCGAAGCGAAAGCACTCCGCCTGGCGCGCTTTTCGAAGAGCCGGACACAATTACGGCTCACTATGTCTATTAGGACTATCTGCCTGTTTCGTAGTCCTCTACTCGCCAATATGATTTATACCTGTAATAGTCAGACATCCAGCTTCTGAGCTGATCTGTTTTTAGTCTACACATCAAATGAGTACTTTCAAAAGAGACTTCATAACAGACCAAATTATACTGTGGTGATCAGACGTGGTCGATCAAAATCTTTACGACGAGAATATCTGCCCTCGTGTTCCCTGGTTATCCACCATCGGGTCACTGGCACGTACTTATGCCCCACAAATCTGGATATTGCACGATTGGATTAGCTGGCCAAATGGAGAGCAGCAATGACCCCCCTTCAAAACTCTGCCACGAGGAAATAACGCTGTCCCATGCTAGTACGCATCTCCGTTTCCTTCACGGTGATCATTCTACGTGTGACTTTGTCCATGTCCCTAATGCACCCAGGTGACCATTCCACTGGTCACAGAGAGCTGAAACTCTAATCATTTGCTTACCCGCTGATGATATGTACGCGTACGGAGATGCCTTTATATCTGTTCATGTCTTCTGCGTGCTTTGCTTTTATATCTAGAAGTGAATTTTACAAAAATAACAACTAAATTCACCAAGAATGACACATAAACGCCGAAACGTTTATATGTAAATAATTAAATATTGGAAAAAATCGAATATTTTTTTTCTTTGACACGCCACTGCCCCGTACTGTGCAGAAATGGGTCGCTGCTTCCAGCACGTACGTTAGCTATCTCACGTACGCAGGAAAACACGCTGCGATGCTACGCAGCAGTGACTCTGCAATACCATTGGCTCTCATGTAGTCTCGTCATTGTTCTCGACGACAATGGCTAGTTAGTGAAACTCGGAAGTTGGTCATTTGCAACAATAAGCAATCGTCGCTGTACATGGTGCATTCACAGCCTGTTTGGGAAAGATAAATGTCTGTTGCATAAAATCAATTGAAGGTAACATTCGCTCGAGTGCTAGGACAGTCCAGGTATTCGAAACGACTACATTTTAATAACTAACGAACGCTCTGTGTACACTATATTCGGCTAGTATCAAAAATATCGCATGCATGTATTCTACGTGTTACATTCTTTTTAATTAACGCTATGTTACGGCCGAGTTCGGCTACTTGCACGTCAATATCCGCGATTATGTTAACGACCTTCTTCTCGTTTGCCATCAGGGGGCTTAATGGACAGACCTCTGCACTACAGAAAGAAAAAGTTTTCAGTTGCTTCCGAGAATCGAACACAGACAAGACACCGTTTCGGCATCTACAAAAGGACGGGCTACGCTTAAAGAAGAAGGGATGCCATCCTGAGACTTTTCGGGGACCACAGAGAAAAAACTAAGGGAAGCATTAAATATTACGTATTTAATAAGGCGATAGGTACTACTACGAATTTTGTGGCTTAAATTTCAATCGTATCACGTTAAGCATTGTCAATAGGTCAACTCTTATATACTCGTATATAGTAAAACTTGAGGACGAAAGTAACTAACGAATGATGTGTCACTGCCAAGTATCGTAGTTCAATGAAAAATGGACCATAACAGGAACTGCTACAGCATAGTGCAGAAGGTAACTGAAAGGTGAGACGAACAAAAACGACACTTCGGACACGGTTTTTCGCATGGCATGTCATCCCCCATCGACTGCGATGCCTATTCTGCAACGTCTTCCCACGCAGCCAAAAGGCAAGTAGAGAATTTCTGTGGTAGAGCGCTCCATTGGTCCTTCAGCACGGTCGGTAGTTTGTGCATGCGGGCATGCTGCAATACGTCTCGCCAACGCATCGCACATGTGCTCCATGAGGCTTAAGTCCGACGTTCGATGCGGTCGTGCATTGTCATCCACAATCACGAAGTCAGTCCCTAATGCACCCCTGAAGAGACGCACACGTGGAAGGAGTACACTGCCGCAGAGTAACGTCGACCGGTGAGTATACAGTTTTCAAGGATTTGGAGGTCAATACGCCCTTGTAACATTATGCCTTTCCGCACCGTAACACCTGAATCAGCAGAACCATCACGTTCGATAATGTTCCTGTGTGTACTAGGTATTTCCACGTCTCGCCATATAAGAGCACTCCACAGTAATTACTCAGACTCAGTCTGGCCTCATAGAAGCGCACGCCACACCGCCGTCCCTATGCCCTTCGCACCACGGCACATAGTACCCCCGATGCACGGGTACTAACGGAACACAGCGTATTGGTCGTCAGGCAAAGAGACCACCCCCATATAGTCACCGTGAGACTCCGTGTCTTGCAGTTCTCTTAAACATGGTTCCAATTGCACAAACTGTTTGAAATGGGTCCGTTCTTGCCTATTTCCCAATGTAGCGGTCATCTGCTGCTGCTGTTGTCCCTGGTCGAACACTCCTCTCCTTCTGGCGCAGTATCTGGTGTTCAAACCATTCCCCTTGCACGTGAAACAGTGCCGTGAATAACACCAAACTCCTGTGCTACACCCGCCATACTTCTTACTTCTTCCACTTTCCCGATCATTCTCCCCAGTGTGAAGTCATCCAAATGCTGGTGATTATGTTCTCGGGCCTTGACTCGGGTGATAACGCGAGAAAACTTCATCATTGATAATAGCCGAGAAAGCCTGCATTCCCATATAATCGAAATGTTGTCTCCAGGCCATGTCGTAATGAAGAATACCATAGAAGTGCACCATAACTGTTCACTGTTTGACACACTGTCTTTCGGCGTTCCTTCACCTGCCTCGTGTTGCGGGGCCAATCATACTCGGCGCTATAGCCACGCTGGGACTTCATGCCTTTGAGACGTCCAACTTTCTGTGCACGACTGGGACATCTTTGTGAACATTCTGCCACATTTTCAATTCCACAGCGCAGTTAGTGTTTGTTACACGTTACTTTATCTACCTCGATCTTAAGTTTTGCAGAGCACTATATGTACAGGGTGTTTGTTTTAACTTGAGACAACTAAATATCTAGAAAACGACGCATCGTAGGAAAAAAAACTAGGTGAAAAGTAGATATTAGTAAAGGGGACGACATCTATCTGTGTTAGAACCGGCCACCTCCTAACCACCCATCCTGAGTGAGTGGGGTCAGTGGGGGACGGCACATTTTTATTTCATTTCGGGTTCGATGCCATAAAATACGTACGTCTTACTCAAATTATTGTTTCCAGTTCGTGGTAGATGACGCTATAAACGACATACTTCAAGTGTGCCTATTTTGCAATTAAAAACTTACACATTTGCTTGTACATTTCATTTATGGTGTAAATGTAAACCTTCGTGTTATAACGGTTGACATTGTATTCGAAATTTACTTTAGCGTTGCAAATTTGATTGCACAGTACAAATAATAGGGCTAGACTTCACTATTTCTGGCAAATAAGCTAGTCTTTGGTAACGTAGTTTTATGTTCTCTATGGGGTTGATTGTGGTGCGTCCTCAGAGTAACAGAATGTTTGATTTCGTCGGCCGCCCTCGAACCCGATCGTGAGGGTGTCTGATTTCGTTGAGTGTTTCCATCCAACTGCCCTAACTCTCGTGCTCGCCGATAATTTTAGCGATACTCTATTTCTTCTTTCTTTGTGACAATCTATTTGTTGAGATTTTGATGTTCACAGTTTCACTAGTTATACCCGTCTCTACCATCTTCGCCACCTCCCCCTGTACTGGTATTTGAGCTGTGTCTGTATTTACAATATCTCGCAGTTTACGTAATTTGTTTATAATGTAGTAAGATTTTCTTGTCTGTTACTTAGTATTTATTGCCATTTTATTAATTTTATTTGTGAACTAAATGTGATCCGGTTATTACTGCCATAATTTTGGTTTCAAAGTTTTGCATAATAATGTTCACTCGCTAACGCACACCATCCCCGTACCTAGTACGAGTGCCTGAGTGCCTTCTCTCACGGAAAGCTCTCCTTAGCCCAAACATTAGTACGTACGTGACGCTAGTCCATGAGCTGGACACTGGTGAAGTATTACTCAGTGACGACCACCACGTTGGCCACGTTTTTAATTTTATGGAGGTGCTGATAGAATTACCACCCTCCTTCTACAAATCCTAGCTATCCTTTATAACACAATCCTTCAGATGGTTTTCTGTCCTATGCCGCAGGAAACCTCTCGAAACCTGCTCTTCATCAAACCTGGTAAACATGCCACTGGTGCCCATCAGCCTCATCGCCGTGGTTAGCAAGGTTTTAGAATCCATCCTATCCCGATGTATCCATAAACACCTACATGTATCCAGTCATAATACATACAAAAAATAATCCACAACAAACCTAACACTGCTCCCAGTCACTACTGCATAACCTACAGACAAGTCAAAGAATTCCCATTTTCCTTCCTAGAAATCCTAGCGATCCCTTATAACAAAATCCTTCAGAAGGGTTTCCTGAGCTGTGGAGAACCTCTCGAATGCTCCTCTCCCTCAAACCTAATAAACCTGCCACTGACGCCAATGAGCCCCACCTCTGTATTTATCAAAGTCTTTGAGTCCATACTGTCCTGATGTACCATAAACACCTACAAGAACATCTACCCATTCCCGTCCATCAATGTGGCTTCCGTCCCAATTTATCCTCCCATGACCAAATCCTGTACCTTACTCATCTCCTACCCCACCAATCAACGACCGTAAATCAGCCATTTTTGTCCGCCGTGATCTCGAAAAAGCCTGTGACTGTTTCTGCCATTCCAGCTTCCTCTTTATGCTACGCCTATGCACTCACCATACATTTTGTCCACTTAATCGATTATTTTCTCTCTAACCGCCCATGTTAGGTCACCCTCAACAACACCAACTCCCGTTCCTTCCGTACTTCTGCAGGAGGGCCCGAATGTTCTGTCCTCACACCTCTGCTGTATGTCCCTCTACGCCGACTCCTCTTAATCTCCACCAGTACCCAGATGACACCGTCTCCATCGCCCTCTACACTGCCCTCCACAAATCCCAGCGACACCTCCATCTCAATCAGTTCACCTGCTGATGCAACCAGTGGCACCTCAAAATCAACCCTATTAAAACCCAGGCAATTGTTATAGGCCGAATCACCCGCAGGTTCCGCTCCCGCTACTTTAACCTTACCATTTACGACCGTCCTATACAGTTACCTAACACACTAAAATCCTTAGACTAACACTTGATTGCAGACTAACATGTAAGCTCCACAATCCTCCACGCCTACAAAGCCATAATTCGACACATGGTCTGCAATGCTAATGCGGCATGGACTTCCGCTTCTCCCTCCTTTTATCACGCCCTATACATCCTCGAACACCAGGCACTCCACCTGGCCTTTCGAATCCGCTTGCCCTCAGTCGTACCATCTACCAACTTGCAAAATCCCCCAGCCTAGTCTTCCATCTTGAATTCCTCCGCATACCCTGTGTTACCTGTAAAATCGACACTACCCTCCCCTAGTTTCCCCTGCTCGCTTGTCCTGGTACTCTGCTGCACCACTACCACCACACTGCCCCAACATTATACCTCCACACTCCCCACTTCCCCCCCCCCCCCAAAAAAAAAGAAAAATTTAATCACCTTCCCTTATTAATCACCGCCCTTATATATACACGTCCTCCCAGATCTAGAAGATCACTACGACCCTTACCTTATCAGGGCTTCCTCCACCACTGCTCTCCACCCATGTGGAAAGGGTTGTTCCGGAACAGCATCTCTCTTCACTCTTTCCAAATCCCTCCTCCAAACAACCATCCACACAAACCACTTCATAAGCACTACCCTTGAATGCTACATTTCCAGTCTACATCCACCGCCATTTCACTCATATGTGTGTCTATTTTAACTGGTTAACACGTCAGCCTCTTATGTTTTACCTTATGTAACTGTCGACCTGTTTCCATCTATATATTAATTAATCAGTAAATCAGCCTTTTATGTTTTTACTTATGCAACTGAAGGTCTGTCTTTTTATTGCGCAAAACATTCATTTTTTCAGCCGCCATGTCCAGCTTTTGTACTATGTTTTAAAATTTTTACTCACATTTGGTTGAAGAGCGGTGTATTGTGTCCGATGGCAGCCCATCCTCATCCATATGGAGCGATAGGGATGAAATAACAATAAAAAAGTTGAGCTGTTCAGGTTGTCACTAATACCCTTCTGACGAAGGCATTTTGATACACGTCGAAACCATGGTCATGGGGTTTAGGTAAACTTTCCATTTTGCAAATGGTTGGCTGCTTACTATTTATTCACGAAGATTTCATCCTACCGTGTTGCTTCAACAGAAGTGCAGAGGAAATAACATTCAGATTGGAAATAGGGAAGTGAAAAGAAGACTGCCGTTTTGTTTTAGCTCCTCTAGCAATGTACAACAGAAGAGTAGTAAATGATTTTTTCCAAAGAATTACTATGTGGTTCTCTGAAACTGGACTCTCCCTAAATTTCGAAGAAACACGCTACATTCAGTTCGGTACAAAATACTGCATAAAGTCATACCAAGAATAAATTGATGTAGCACATGAGCAGGAGACAGTAAATTGTGTAGAATTATTGGGTGTACATATTGATAAAACTTGAACTGAAGAATCAAATTGTTGAGCTGTTTACGTAATTAAGTTCAGATAATTTCTCTCTTTGTATAATTGCTAATCTTGGAAACGAACGAATCAACTTCCTGACATATTTTGCATGTTGTTGTTGTTGTGGAATTCAGTCCTGAGGCTGGTTTGATGCAGCTCTCCATGCTACTCTATCCTGTGCAAGCTTCTTCATCTCCCAGTACCTACTGCAACCTACATCCTTCTGAATCTGCTTGGTGTATTCATCTCTTGGCCTCCCTCTACGATTTTTAACCTCCACGCTGCCCTCCAATACTAAATAACCTACCAACCGATCCATTCTTCTAGTCAAATTGTGCCACAAACGTCTCTTCTCTTCAATCCTATTCAGTACCTCCACATTAATTATGTGATCTACCCATCTAATCTTCAGCATTCTTCTGTAGCACCACATTTCGAAAGCTTCTATTCTCTTCTTGTCTAAACTATTTATCGTCCATGTTTCACTTCCATATGTGGCTACACTCCATACAAATGCTTTCAGAAACGACTTCCTGACACTTAAATCTATATTCGATGTTAACAAATTTCTCTTCTTCAGAAAGGCTTTCCTTGCCATTGCCAGTCTACATTTTATATCCTCTCTACTTCGACCATCATCAGTTATTATTGTAAGTTGGCTGTTTAGGTTCTTATATTGGTAACGCCGCCGCCACGTAGCGCTCTGTATGAAAATCACTGGCTGTGCTGTGTGCAGTCTGTGGCTGGTTGGCATTGTTGGAATATTTGCTATTGTAGTGTTGGGCAGTTGGCTGTTAACAGCGCGTAGCGTTGCGCAGTTGGAGGTGAGCCGCCAGCAGTGGTGGTTGTGGGGAGAGAGATGGCGGAGTTTTGAGAGCGGATGATCTGGACGTGTGTCCATCAGATACAATACATTTGTAAGACTGGATGTCATGAACTGCTATATATATTATGACTTTTGAACACTATTAAGGTAAATACTTTGTTTGTTCTCTATCAAAATCTTTCTTTTGCTAACTGTGCCTATTAGTAGTTAGTGCCTTCAGTAGTTTGAATCTTTTATTTAGCTGGCAGTAGTGGCGCTCTCTGTATTGCAGTAGTTCGAGTAACGATGATTTTTGTGAGGTAAGTGATTTGTGAAAGGTATAGTTTAATGTTAGTCGGGGCCATTCTTTTGTAGGGATTATTGGAAGTCAGATTCCGTTGCGCTAAAAATATTGTGTGTCAGTTTAAGCACAGTCATGTATAATTGTTCAAAGCGACGTTTCATATGTCGACTCTTAGCCGAGAATACCTCACTGGAATCTTCTGAATTTTTCTTGTAGTTTGTGTAATTAGTTTAGCTTTTGTTTATTGCTAGCGCGTAATTGTAGAGAGAATCTCCTTTGTAGTTGTAGTCTTTCATTGTTGTACTGTAAAACAGTTGTGGCATGCATGTAGATTTGCACCAAGTATTTAGCAGCCGCGCTTGCAATTAACTAGATATTAATTTCAGTGCTATGTTAATGTGTTTTCTTATTTTGCTCTTCAAATTGTGCTTTTCTGTGTTGTCGTGTGAAATGTTGTGACAATAATGGCGTGTGAAAAACGTAATACTAGGCTCCAAAGTAAACTGAGAAATGACAGTGAAGACGAAAGCAGTGTGTTAGCGCCACCTTGGAATGAATTAACTAATGTTCAACATAGTAATTTGGTAACTGTGCATAGGGAAATGGAGCGGGCGGCAAACAATGGTGTAGACTGTGTAACAATTAGTGAACAGGGAAGCATTATCGATCGATCGGACGGCAACAGCCCGCCTCAGGAATCGGAAATGACAGGACACAATCTTGCAAATACTGCAGATTCAGGTTTTGGGTCCTCACCGTTTTCTCAAATAAGTCAAGACACATTTTCTGCTCGTCAAAATGTGAATGTTGTCGGTGCAACGTCACTGCCGAAAAGCACTGAGGAACATGTTCCAGACACCAGTGCACTGTTAGTACAGTTAATGCAACAAATGGGACAAAGGCTACAAAAGTTAGACACAATGGAACAAAATCTTCAAAAGTGAAACAGAATGGAACAAAATCTTCAAAAGTTAGACACAGTGGAACAACACCAGAGACAAACACAGCAACAGTTAGACGCAATGGAACAAAATCTTCACACCACGCTTGAACAAACACGTGAAGATTTAACTACTGAGTTACATAAAATCGAATCGAAATGTCAAAAAGTGAGTAATGACGTAAAAACACAAATTTGTGAGCATTTCCAACCTATTTTTTCGCGGCATGAAAGTACATTACAGAATCACGAAGCAGCCATAAAAGAACTGCAAACTATTGTTCATGAAAATCATGAGACCTTGCAAGCTAAAATTGACTCAGTTGCATCTACCGATTCGGTTACAAAACTTGCAAAAACTCAGGAAAACTTAAAGGACACAGTAGATACGATTTCAACACAAATGGACACTCTGAAACTTGGTTCAGAAAAACACACTGAGGAAATAAGTACACTAACGAAGAAAGTAGCCGAACTTTCGGATCAGTTCACTAACTTATCTACAAAGGTAGATAATGATGTGAATGACACAAGACCTGTAGCCTTCACTGACACAGAAGAGTATGAACAAATTAAGAAATTTAAACAAAATCAGAATCAAATTAATACGCAACACAAAAGAGAAATCCGGGAAGTACAAGATCAGTTGGCACAAGTAATGCAAAAATTACAAATTTCAGAGGACACTCGCGCTCCAACACGGGAAGAGGGACTTAGAAATACGGGAAAGCCGCAAAATAATAACACAGGGCATTTCGGAAGTTATGAAAGAAATTGGCATGGTACACTGAATTTTGAGATGGAACCGCCGACACGACGTAACAATGACCGATATGCGACTCGCCGACACGATGATTTTGACTATAAGCTGTTCTTTACTACACGTAAATTCAAAACATTTAAGAATTCTGGCAACGACATTCATCCACAAGCGTGGCTCCATCAATTCTCTCATTGTTTTCCTCCCAACTGGTCATTAGAGCACAGATTAGAATTTATGTGTGGCTAGTTACAAGGGAAGCTCCCCATCACACCCCCCCTCAGATTTAGTTATAAGTTGGCACAATGGATAGGACTTGAAAAACTGAACACAGATCAATCGAGGAAACAGGAAGAAATTTTGTGGAACTATGAAAAAAATAAGCAAAATATAAAAACTGAGTAGTCCATGGCGAGATAGGCAACATCAAGGATACTGTGAGCTCAGGAGCGCCGTGGTCCCGTGGTTAGCGTGAGCAGCTGCGGAACGAAAGGTCTCTGGTTCAAGTCTTCCCTTGAGTGAAAAGTTATATTTTTTTTATTTTCAGACAATTATTATCTGGCCGTCCGACCGTCCGATGCGAGGTAATTGCACCGTAGTAAGGGGACGCTACACCTAAACGGACAAATTTGAAAACGTTCAAAACATATGTTTTGACAGAGCACAGGGAATTCTGTGCGACTGTGAAATTGTTGCACTCATTTGTTGCAGTTTATGTGACAAACTCTTATGTTTTCATCACTTTTTTGGAAGTGATTATCACATCCACAAGAAAACCTAAATCGGCAAGGTAGAAGAATCTTTTTACCCATTCGCTAAGTGTACAAGTTAGGTGGGTCGACAACATATTCCTGTCATGTGGAGCACATGCCATCACCAGTGTCGTATAGAATATATCAGACGTGTTTTCCTGTGGAGGAATCGGTTGACCTATGACCTTGCGATCAAATGTTTTCGGTTCCCATTGGAGAGGCACGTCCTTTGGCCTACTAATCGCACGGTTTTGCGGTGCGGTCGCAAACACAGACACTAAACTTA
This sequence comes from Schistocerca nitens, assembly GCF_023898315.1. Taxonomy (NCBI): domain Eukaryota; kingdom Metazoa; phylum Arthropoda; class Insecta; order Orthoptera; family Acrididae; genus Schistocerca; species Schistocerca nitens. The sequence goes on along the minus strand of NC_064621.1, from coordinate 17,237,282 downwards.
TTACAGTGAACAGAGACGTCAATGAACGAACGGACAGATCATAACTTTGCGAAAATAAAGAAAATAAACTTTTCACTCGAGGGAAGACTTGAACCAAGGACCTCTCATCTCGCAGCTGCTCACGCTAACCATGGAACCACGGCGCTCTTCAGCTCTTACTCTCCTTGATGTTGCCTATCTTGCGCATGGACTACTCAGTTTGTATATTTTGCTTATTTTTTTCATAGTTCCACACAACTTCTTCCTGTTTCCTCGATTGATCTGTGTTCAGTTTTTCAAGGCCTATCCACTATGCCAACTTATAACTAAATCTGAGGGGGGTGCGATGGGGAGGTTCCCTTGTTAGAGAATGAACCAGCTGTAAGAATGCGATCGGTCATTCACGACTGCCACAGTGAAGGAGAATTTTACCATGCCTTCCTCTCAGCATATTGGTCTCAAGCCACACAAGACCGAGTAAAACATAGCATCATAATGATGAAACATTTCGAACAATCTGTCTTTTCCAGTCTTGTGAAATATTTTGAAGACATGTTGCACAAGAATCAGTATCTGAAAAACCCATACAGCCCCTCAGAACTCATCCGCATTTGCTTAATCAAATTACCTGAACATTTACGACATATTATTTTGGCAGGACGTTGCAAAGACAACATTGAAGCTTTTCAGGGACTCTTACAAGAATTAGAAATTGACACTGACAATCGCGGAACGCGAAAACAGGAACACAACAATTACAGGTCACATCCGTCGCAATTCCGCGATGATAGAAATAATGACACGACAAGGCTATTCTCACAACACAAATCGTGACCAAAACAGACACCAACCGTATGACAACCGTTGGCAGAGTAGTAATAATTACAGGGAAAGATCACCTCTCCATGGTAGTGACTATCACAGAGACAATCAGAGAAACAGACAATATGGGAACCAAAATAATTATTATCAAGGGAAACTGGACAGACGCAACGGTCCAGTGCGCTGTTACGATTGAGGGAGAATTTCTCCACCACGTGACCGACAAGAAAGAAACTATGGAATCTACCGACATGACGACAAACGATATGGTCGTAACGACAGACCTGAATTGCATCAGAACTGGCGGGATTCAAGCAGGGCAGGGTCCTCTCGACAAGGTGAATCTGTAGAAGTTAGGTCTCCAAATCCCAATAACGACGCGCGCCAACAAAGAGACAATAGGCAATGACTCATACCGCTTTCAGCCACAAAACGTACTTCTGAAACCGACGACGCAGCTGCTGTAGCTAGTAATTACGTAAAAATGGAAGACATTAGGGACATCTTACTCCAGGAACACGACGTAAAACATAACAACATTGCATATCCTGTGATTCACATTACAGTAAATGACGTAAAATTTACGGCAGTACTTGACTCTGGCAGTCCCATTTCAGTAATTAATGAAACAGCTTTTAGCAAATGCAACAAATCCTTTACGTAAGATTAAATTACAAGGTGCAATTTTTGGAGAAAGTGTAGATGTACGCCAACAAACCAACTAAGAATTTTTTTGTCAAAGTCACAGCTTCTCTATGAACTTTCTTATTGTCCCATTATTGTCGACGGAAATTATATTGGGAGTAGACTTTTTGAATGAATACAAAGCAATCTTTAACTTTCACGATACTGAAATAAGTTTAGAGAAAGAAGGTAAGTCAATTGCTTTGAAATTTGAACATTGGCTCTCAAACCATGACGAGGAAATTAATCGGCTTTACCTTCTGTTAGACAACAGTTCGGAATTTTCGACGAAACGTGGCACTAACAATCACTCTGCAAGTACTGACAGGGATGATATCGACGGCGTATTTGATACTGATGAGTTAATTCAGAATAAAATTCAAACAATTGAGAACTGTAATGACATTCATAGGTAGGACCTTTTTGAGATTTTACAAGCACATTCCACAGTTTTTACTCACAAAACAGGAACAATCAAGGGATTTCAATACCAATTTCGTGATCGTGAGCATACTAAATTTTGTGTTAGACCATACGTAATGCCAGCACATTATAGGGACCGTGTTAGAACAGAAATACAATCTATACTTGACGAGGGCATTATTGAGCCTGCAGTAAGCTCATACAACAATCCATTACATGTTGTTGAGAAGAAAAATGGATCGATCAGACTTGTCTTAGATTCGAGACAAATCAATACTATCATCATTCCTGAAACAGACAGGCCGCAAACGATGGAAGAACTTCTTCAAAATTTTAATGGTGTAAAAGTGTTGTCTTCTATTGATCTCAGATCCAGCTTTTATCACATCTAACTTCATACAGAATGTAGAAAATCCACAGCTTTCCTTTGTTTCGTCGTTTGTTATCAATTTCGGAAACTTCCTTTTGGTTTGAACATTTCTTCGGCAGCGTTCATTCGCGGGCTAAATTCGATATTATCTGATTTCTTAAAACGTCACATCACCTTCTAATAGCAGAAGCCTCATGGGAACAACATAATTGCATCCTCAACAATTTGTTGCGTATTTTTGCAGAATCTGGGATTACAGTTAACTTGGAAAAGTCTGAATTCGGTGGGTCAAGGGTGACGTTTTTGGGACATATTATTTCTTCTGAAGGCATTCAGCAGGATCCTGAAAAGTTAGAAGCAATCAGAGCCATTCCAGTTCCATCCACAAGAAAACAAGTCCGCAGTTTTCTCGGTCTCGTAAATTTTTACCGTCGTTTTCTGAATATGCAAATTCTAGTTACACCAAAACTTTGTTCTCTTACTGGACAAAATACTATTTGGAACTGGGACGAACAAGCACAGTTGGAATTCAATTCTTTGAAAGAATCGCTACTTAACGCGCCAATACTAGCTCATCCAGATCTGTCACATGATTTCTGCCTTAGCACGGATTCTTCTGAAGTCGGTATTGGTGCCCATTTATTTCAAGAAACCATAGAAAATGACACTACTGTTTAGAAAACCATTGCTTTTGCTAGCCGAGTGCTAACAAAATCTGAAAAAATTATTCCGTTACTGAATTAGAAGCTTTAGCTATCGTTTGGGCATTTAAGAAATTCCGTTTCTTTCTTTCTGGTAAGCACGTAAAAGTATACAGTGATCATCGTGCATTACAATTTCTTATGTGTTCAAAATTAAATCATGACAGGTTAAAACGTTGGGCATTGTTTCTGCAAGAATTCCACTTCACAATAGTCTACATTCCCGGCAAGGAGAACATTGTTGCAGACACACTGTCACGCGCACCGGCTGGGCTTGAGAAAAGTAACACAGAAGGCAACCTCAAGAAAAATTTCAGTATTCTTTACATTCAGAAAGTCGCCTTTGAAAACTTCATCACCACATCATTAAAGGACATTGCTCATGAACAAGATAAAGATCCGATTTGGAAAGACATCAAAAGTAAATGGCATGAAAAGACACACACACAGATTCGGCATTATTATCTGGTTAGAAACAACATACTGTTCAAACGCTGCATTGTTGATGACAAGCTATGGGTAATTTGCATTCCTGACGATTTTGTTAATAAGCTCATTTGGTACATTCATTTCAGCTATGCACATTTTGGTCCACGAAAATGTTATCATATTCTTCGGACGACTTGTTATTTTAACAATATGGAAAAGAGAATTCGAAGAGTCTTGTCTATTTGTAAACTTTGTCAAAAGGCTAAACCATCTACTGTCTCACATCGTGCTCCGTTGTTTCCTGTCATTCCTTCTAAATTAAAAGATCTCTTGGGACCCCTTGTCAGAACGTCGGATGGATTTTCGTACGTTCTAGTCGCTGTTGAACTTATTTCAAAATATGTTTCTTTCACTCCGTTACGTAAAGCCACTGGACGGTCTGCATCCAACGCCTTTGTTAAAAATTTCTTACGTGAAGTTGGACACATTAGTAAAGTCATTTCAGATAACGGACCGCAATTCAGATCTGCTGTTTGGTCACGCATGCTTCGGAACCATAAAATCAAACCTGTTTTTATTTCATTGTACTCACCACATTGTAACCAGTCTCAACGGATTATGAAAGAAATCAATAAGCTTTGCAGACTTTATTGTCACAGAAAGCATCAGCATTGGGACAGATATTTACACTTATTTCAAAACGTACTGAATGAAATGCCTCATGACTCCACTGCTTTACCACCTATTCTTGTACTGAAGAATAAAGAACCACCGAACAGAATCAGAGAGCTTGTACCTTTTCCGAATACACGTAAACTTCGACACAAAGACATAATTGATTTGGCTATTAAAAAATATAAATTCTGCTGCAGACAAAAGGAGATAACTACACGGTAAAGCAAATGCAAAGAAACTTTATATTGGTCAGAAAGTTCTCATTAAAGCTCATTCATTGTAACATAAGAAGAAACACTTGAGTCACAAATTCTTTCTAGTTTACAAGGACCTTACAGAATCCGACGTATACCACATGATAATTGCGTTGAAGCTGAAACTCTGCGTACTAGGAAGAGTAAAGGTTTACACCACATTTCACATGTAAAACCGTTTATTGAAAGATAATCTGCAATGTTTGAAGTTAAATATCCAGTCAAGAACCAAGAGAACTTATTTAAACAGAAATTACGAATGCATTGTAATAGTGAACAGACAACACAATGTTGTTATTTGTACATTCTTGCTTGTTAGTTGCACGATCACGTAACGACTATAAGGCTCACATACTTAGAACATATACCGGCACTGCTAATGAGATTTTCATGCAAAATTTTGGTTTACTTGAAAAGACATTCTTTATTTGAAGTACTTTCTGTGGGATTTTAGTCTTAGCATTTGGTTTCTTTGACAGCTACACAATTATATCACAACGCTACTAATGTGTGACACAATTTACATTGTTGCTTTTGTGCTGTATCTGCTTTATATCTGCACAGCTTTTCCGTATTATTCTGGAAAGTAAAACATGTTTTAGTAGTAACTTTGTGGTATAGCTACAGTGAGACAGCCTTTTCCGCAGCACAACAATACATTACAGTACAGTATTTTCTTCATCACGGCAATAAGCGTAAAAACTACGATATCTATACGCAAAGCATTTCACTTTTGTTTATGATGAGGTGATTACATTGACTTCAGCAGAACTTTGCTTACGGACGACGATAATTACGACACTTGGCACGTTTTTTACCCTTAAGTAATGACAGAGATTATGTTACAACAAGACGCACAATTTAGCGCTACAGGACACGCATTTGAGTGATTAATTTTGTACTTAAAACATATATTTTTAAAGATTTTTGAATTACAAAGTAAGTTTTCTGTGATACATTTCATTCCATTGCTGTATTCTTTAACACCTGAGGGTATAATTACATTAATCCTCAGGGGGGGTACACGCTTACTTTGTGTACCATGTGTTTGGCAAGCACAAGGAGCTCTAGCTAATATGGTATTTGCTTATACAACTTTACACATCGGTACCATATTTCTCTAACACAGAATTACACAGCTATCTACTCATTTAACCGAGAGAGACAAACATTTATTTTACTGCATCAGTGACAGATGTTTACATAATTACACCATTGGATAACTTCACACTTATGAAATTGCATTTTGTCTGTACTTTGTGAACTGTTCATATATTTTCAGCATCATTGTAATACTATGAGAGCTTTGAATGATGTATTTGGTAAGGGATCATGATTTTGGAAGTATGTTTGAGTTAGATGACTTTATTGAAGATCTTGAAATTATTGAAAGAAGCTGCGACAATTCTGAGATGTGATTGATCTGTTATGATGTTATTATTACGATGACGATGTGTATTATGCTGTTGAGGTATGTTTATGATCAATAAGCTGAGAATCGTACTTTAAGGGTTATGAAATGTGTGTAAATGCGTGAATGTATCACAATGCAGGCGAAAATTTTTTGCACACTTTTATATTCATAGGATGTTGATTCTACACATTTGTAACGCAAATTCTCGACCTGTGAAATTTTGTATGAGACTGTCACTGTAGTGCAAACTGGTGTCGTAAATATTTCGGTAAGAAAGTTAAGTGACCACCTTCACGTAATGCGTCATGGGCACCCAGCTGCGCGACAGTCCCCTGGAAAAAAGCCATTAGTGTGTGCTTTCCAGAGGCACAGGTGGAGAAAAAAGGAGGCCATTATCCTCACTATTGACATTTCTTTGTAGAAAGCATCGCAAATACGACACGCTCAAACTTGAAAACATATGATTACAGTGGTGAGCTCGTAATTTATGATATTTACTAAAATGCCTAATGAAATGATGAGAAACATTTTATATCTATTGTCTTTGTAGTTGAGAGATTGCTCATTTTGTTTAATATCTAGTTTCTAGCTGCACTGCATCATTGGTTAAAATAAAATTTTATAGATGTACTAATATACATATTTTACGCCTACAGATCCAGTAAATAATAAAATTTATGATCTACTTAAAAAAAAAAAAAAGAACGAAGGAGCACAAAAGACATTTCCCTTCACAGGAATTGCATACATAATTTTCTTTTCAATTACTTGGTAATTTTTTTGGTAGAATAACTTCTTGTAGTGCACCACTTTCATGACATAGATATTAAGATGTGAATAGACATTTCCCTTAACTGCATTGTTGTCTTTAGTGTACTATTTTTTCTGCTTGAGCTTTGTCATGTTTAGGTATAAGTTATTGCATTTGCTGTTGCTGCTTGCCAGGCATAGTGCTACTAAATTTCACTTTGTATTACTCTGTGAAGCCAGTTTTACTACTGATTTATTTTTCTTTTTGCTGCACATTGGCTCATATTAGTGATAATGTGGCATTAGCTCTCCAAATTTAGATTTACTGCTGCTTGCTTTGCCAATTTGCTTTTTTTGTCATTGCTGTTTGTATTAATTGTTTTGTGCTGCTGCATTGCCTCCTCCCTTAGTTTATGCATCTGAGCTCAGTAGATTTAAGTTAACTTAAGAGGGGGTAGTCTATATAAGGAACTAACTATGATGAACTGGAAGAAATGCATTGAGAAGCTATAAGAAAATGGTTTGGCCAAAAAAGTATTTTGAAAGTGGATATGAACAAAAAAGTAGGGTTTAGGGACAACAGGATTAGGTAGGATTTTCTTGGAAATAAATGATGAGGTAAGAGAATGGAAAATAAATAATGAGGTAAGAAATATGTGAACATATAAATACAGAAAGCATGCTTGGATAGGATTTTTTTTGGTGGAAACAAATGTTGAAATAAGATGAAAGATCTATGGAATGAATTTTTTGGTTGGACTGCAGTACCAAATGTTACACTGAAAACAAACCCTGCCCTTTCCTCTTGTGTTATTCCGCTATGTGTTTGTGTACTCTTGTGTATTTGTGTTTTTCCTGTCTTTATGTGTTTAGCTGATGAGAGTTATGTTGTAGAATTTTTCTAATACTATGTTATTTACTTTGTAAAGATGTTTAGACATTATTTATTGTTTTGTTTTAATGCTCATGTGTGAAGTTGATGTTTCAGAAGTTATTCTGATCTTTTATGTATGTACTTATGTCATAATTCCTGTATCACTGATGTATATATATATATATATATATATATATATATATATATATATATATATATATATATATATTCTTTTGTAAAGCCTGTACTACTACAAATGTTATCTGTATTGCTATGTTCTTTAATGATGTATTTTGTACCTTTGTAATTGTATTCTTATGCTGTAAATTTATAATTGTATAGACACCATTTCTTCAAATTAAGTTTCATTTCAGTGCACAAGTTTCTGTTGGTCATAATATATGCACAATATGTGAAAAAAGAGGACTGTTAGTGCTTGCACGTGTGTTGATAATTCACCAAGGGACTGGTTAACAGCATTGCTGGTTCTAAGGATATACCAAACAGTATGTGAGTGCACAAGTGGTGGTTTATGGACTTTCTATAATCTCCGCAAGACTCTTCGATGGTGATTGTGCACCTGCACAGTCGCAGCAGATGGCTGCTGGCCGTCTCTACAATGACTACAGTGGGTCTACACCTTTGATGACTCATCAGTACCACTATTTCTGCAAGGACTGCAGTGGGTCTACACCTCTGGTGGCCCACCAATAACATAATCTCTACCAGGACCACAGTGGGTCTGCTCTGTGATGATCTACCTACCAATATTCTTCAAAACTTCGACTGACTCTGCCGTGGGTTTGCTCTGTTGTGGACCATTACCTGTCTGCATGTCAAGAGTCAGCACTGTCTTTCCGTTGGAAGGACAACACTACTTCTTCAAGATTGCATGGAAATCCACTACTTCCATGTGCATTCCCTTTTACTGCTCAGACTTTGAGAATAAAAACAACACTGTAATTTTACTGTGATGAATGATCAGGATTGTCTTTATGGGAGTGTGAGAAAATTTTAGCTTTTGACCAACATTGTATCAATAAGTGTGTGAATTTGATATCTTTGTTATTGTAATTATGAATAATTTTATCAAATCATTATTGGCCACTGCCCAAAACAATTTGTAAAATTTTTTGTAAGGAACATGGGGGCTATGTAAGTAGGCTGTTTAGGTTCTTATATTGGTAATGTCCCCGCCACGTAGCACTCTGTATGAAAATCACTGGCTGCGCTGTGTGCCGTCTGTGGCTGGTTGGCATTGTTGTAATACTCGCCATTGTAGCGTTGGGCAGTTAGCTATTAACAGCGCGTAGCGTTGCGCAGTTGGAGGTGAGCCGCCAACAGTGGTGGATGTGGGGAGAGAGATGGCGGAGCTCTGAGAGCGGATGATCTGGACGTGTGTCCATCAGAGACAGTACATTTGTAAGACCGGATGTCATGAACTGATATATATATATATATATATATATATATATATATATATATATATATATATAATGACTTTTGAACACTATTAAGGTAAATTCTTTGTTTGTTCTCTATCAAAATATTTCTTTTGCCGACTGTGCCTATCAGTAGTTAGTGCCTTCAGTAGTTTGAATCTTTTATTTAGCTGGCAGTAGTGGCGCTCGCTGTATTGCAGTAGTTCGAGTGAAGAGTGAGGTAAGAGATTTGTGAAAGGTATAGTTTAATGTTAGTCGGGGCCATTCTTTTGTAGGGAAGTCAGATTCTGTTGCGCTAAAAGTATTGTGTGTCAGTTTAAGCACAGTCATGTATAATTGTTCAAAGGGGACGTTTTATTATGCTCCCCAAATAACAAAACTCCTTTACTACTTTAAGTGTCTCATATTGTGCATATTTTCATTCAATAATTTATTACGGAATAATTTTCTGGGGTAACTCATCACTTAGAAACAAACAGTGATTGCTCAAAAGCGAGCATCAAGAGTACTACGTATGTTCACCCACGGACGTCATACAGGTACCGCTTCAAGGAGCTAGGCATTTTAACTGCGCCGTCACAACACATATATTCGCTAATGAAATTCGTCAGAAATAATCCGTCACAATTTGAGAAAAACAATGATGAATGAACTATAATGATTTCCACACCTAAAACATCAGAGGGAGACATGACCTTTAGTACCCATTATTAAAGGTGTCAGTGACTCAGAAAGAAGTTCAACTTGCGGCAGGAAACATTTCTGATAATGTGTCCAATAACATTAAATGTCTGGCAGGAAGGAAGCAAGTTTTAAATCTAATTTAAAATCTTTTCTCCTGGACAACTTCTTGTATTCCATCGACGAATTTCTACTTAAAAACTGGTAGCCAGTAAAAAAAAAAATCATGTATACTTCCATGAGTAGGATTAAAAATAATAATGTGCTCATTAATGTCAACATTAATCGTGTGTACATATCCTTTAAACTGACTTGTTCCACACCATTTCGATAAAAGAATCGTTCAAATGATCCGTGGAACATGTAACTCAGTAACAAGCTGACTGTATTTTGCCACGGGGCCATCAGTGTGTACCAGAAATGCGTAGACGCATAGGCAAACAAACAAATAATTAATGCAACAAATACTATTTTTTCTATGTGATAGTTAACGTTTCGTAACAATCACTCGTTATTGCTTTTCCGTGGCATTATGAATTTTCAACAAAGAAAATTCCATACCATCGTGGAAATTCGCGTGTGGGAGGTCAGAAGTTTCCAGAGAGAAGTTATTGGACTCTGGGGAGAGGACTGTGTTTTTCTGGCTGCTTCCGGCCCGCTATTTCCCGAGGTATCCGAGAGTGACATGTGGGAGTTACAACTATCCCGGCGTGTTTACGTCTGGTGGGAGCTCCTGTTCTGCGAAAAGGCAGGTCGACCTAGTCTGGAAACTCGAATGGTCTCAATAACCTACCGTATTGCTCTGCTACCAAGAAATGTCGATATTTCTGTTTTTTCCTTGTGTTTAGTTAATGTTTCTGTATCTTACTAATAATAATTCATGCGGAGCATAACGGTGAAATTCCTGAACCAAGTGAATTTTTTGTCTTTGAGATCAGCGGTAAATTTTATGCTAATAGCCGAAGTGAAACGTAGACTCTGGGCGTGGCAGGAAATAACGTGATGACGTGGTAGATTCGCTAAAGAAAACGGTTTTTGACCTTTTGTTTTTCAAATGTACGCAAAAAATTTTAAGTATGAAAGTGTTTAATGTTATGTTTAAAGTTTGTTGGTAGTGGCCATGTGATCTCATTATCAAACACAGTATGGATACAGCCTCGGTAATTTGTACGCCGTGAGTTTTGAAGCCTGGAGATAAACAGTATGATTCAGCTTGTAATGGTTATCTATTTACGTGACCATTACGGCACTCCAACCCCAGTTCTCGATACCAGCAATATCGTACTACTTTTCTGCGAAGTAACGGACATATTTTTGTGACAGTATTCACATTTGGTTTTATTAATGTATAGGTACTCCGATGTATCGATATATTACATTGATATGGTTCTTGTGTGTATTCATTTCTGTGAGATTGTCATAATCTTTGACTTACTTGTAACCGTTTTGGCGCGAATGTGCACAGAGCAGTCTTTGTTTCACTTTGGCAGAAGTTACGTTCTTATTTCGCTTTGTAAAAGAACAGTCAAGTCTGGAGTTTGGTTAAAGTGGGAATTAAATGTATGAAATTGATACAAAATGTTTTCTTGATGATTTGACAATTGTCCTTCAGTACTTTCCCAAGTTCGTCGGAGTTCACAATGGACGTGAATGGATGGAGGTAAGGAGACATGCCGATTACGTAAATGTCACATGTCGGAATCATATCTAGGCGTAGCAGGGGTAACATATCACTGCAACTGCACACGCGCCACACCGTTATAGAGTCGCCACCAGCCTGAACAACCTCCTGCTAACATGCAGGGTCCATGGATTCATGAGGTTGTCTCCATACCCGTACACGTCCACCCGCTCTATACAATTTGAAACGAGACTCGTCCGACCAGGCAATAGTTTTCCAGTCATCAACAGTCCAATGTCGTGGTTGACGGGCGCAGGCGAGGCCTAAAGCTTTGTGTTGCGCAGTCATCGAGGGTACACGAGTGGGCCTTCGCCCCCGAAAGCTTATATCGATGATATTTAGTTGAATGGTTCCCACGCTGACACTTGTTGGTGGTCCAGCACTGAAATATGCAGTAATTTGCACTTCTGTCACGTTGAAAGATTCTCTTCAGCCGTCGTTGGTCCCGTTCTTGCAGGATCTTTTTCCGGCCTCAGCGATGTCGGAGATTTGATGTTTTACCGGATTCCTGATATTCACGGTAAACTTGTGAGATGGTCGTACGGGAAAATGATCACTTCATCACTACCTCGGGGATACCGTGTCTCATCACTCGTGCAACTACGTTCAAACTCACTGAAATCTTGATAACCTGCCATTGTAGCGGCAGTAACCGATCTAACAACTGCGCCAAACATTTGTTGTCTTCCATAGGAGTTGCCGACCGCAGTTCCGTATTCTGCCTGTTTACGTACCTCTGTATTTGAATACACATGCCTATACCAGTTCCTTTCCCGCTTTAGTGTAGTTCAATCAACGCACACCAGAACAGGTCGTATATCAGGAATAATTGAGGTAGTCGGAAATTTTTGTATAGTGATACGATGGAGTACTATGAACAACTAATTCGATTTCCTGACCAATGGGGGCTGAGTGTCGAAGTCGAGGTGCGTTCGAAGGCACTTTTTATGTGTTACTTGAATAACCCGAAAACCGTGACCTCTAGCGACAACATATCCCAGTAGAAAATTTAACGTATGGTTTACGGTAGGGACAGCTGAATCATCCTCTACGTACGTAAAGTTATACAATTTAGTGGGTAGGTTATGACACCATTTTAAATTCTTGAAAGCGTCAGTAGTCACATCAAATACCGAACGCCGGATCTTTGATTGCCACTGTCAGATGGTCATCCTGCAAATGGAACTGTAATACCATTTTATCCGTTTATGTAGATCGTATAGGGTGTTCTTAACTTATCCTATGCGTTTGCTGCCCTTATAATTACCAGATAATATAAAAAAATTACATACTTCTTGGACAGAGCAAAATCACTTACGCCGGAACAAATTGAACCGGAAAACGTTTTCCAGTCAGCTAGTTCTGCGTTGACGTTTTCTCTTTCCATGCACTGTAAATCTAAATAACTCTTTGCTTTCAGATATATGAGTTTTTCTGGAGGAGAATACCGCTATGGAAAGAAATCACGGCCTCATAAAACTTTTGCAACTTGTCGCGAATACGAAGCTAGCATAAAGTAACGAATGAGAAGACACAAATGCACAATATCCTCCCCAGCTTTGTCCCCACTGCTCTCAACTGTGGACGGTGAGAAACCTTGTACTTCAGTGCCCCTATTTTACTCCGCTACGCGCCCGTTTACAGCTGTCGCCTGATATATCTTCCATTTTAGCAGATTACACGCGCCCTGCCGATCGCGTCCTCGAGTTTATTAGTCAGTTGATTACGTCGGTCATTTGAAGCTCTTTTCGGGGAAAACAACCCTCCCCCCCCCCCTTCTATAGTGGTTTTCTAAGCTTTCCTTCTGTTTTTTAGTTTCCCCACTTTCTCAGTTTCGCTCCCATTGCTGCTGATTTCCGATATTTTTTTTTTGTACGTAAGCAACAGACCGGGCCCTAAACCATAAAAAGAAACAGAAGCCCAAAATGCAATCGTGTAATATGAGCAAGTACGGCGAGAATTTTTAGACCGACTTTGATCACTTAGAAATGAGCATGTGTCTGATAGGCGATAAGGTTTACGTTTCTTCCGCTAGAGGCGCTGTAAAATGCCCTAATGTTCTTGCCGGCCACGAGAGGCTCATTTGGTATTTAGTTATAGTGCAGCGAATGTCACGAGCTAGGTCGTGCCAACTTACCCAACAGAACTTGTTTCCATTACAGACCCAGCCCGCCTCACAGGCGGACGTTGCGCATTAATGTTCATCCGCTTCACAGACTAGTGTTCCTGAAGTTGTACTATTGTGCATCGCAGACGGATAAACAAACTTCTTTTTTAAGTTCTTGTACATGACGTTTTTAGTTATCTGACTACGCTACAGCTTAATATTTTGGTGATTTTGGTTAAACGAATTTGAAGTGAATAACATTGTTCATAAAATCATAGCTACCAATTTATTTATTTTTAAGTTCTGTTCTCTTTCTTTATCAACTACTGTTTTACTCTTTCAAGACATATTGTGTACGTAAGTACACTATTGGCCATTAAAATTGCTACACCAAGAAGAAATGCAGATGATAAACGGGTATTCATTGGACAAATATATTATACTAGAACTGACATGTGATTACATTTTCACGCTATTTGAGTGCATAGATCCTGAGAAATCAGTACCCAGAACAACCACCTATGGCCGTAATAACGGCCTTGATACGCCTGGGCATTGAGTCAAACAGAGCTTGGATGGCGTGTACAGGTACAGCTGCCCATGCAGCAACAACACGATACCACAGTTCATGAAGAGTAGTGACTGGCATATTGTGACGAGCCAGTTGCTCGGCCACCATTGACCAGACGTTTTCAGTTGGTGAGAGATCTGGAGAATGTGCTGGCTAGGGCAGCAGTCGAACATTTTATGTATCCAGAAAGGCCCGTACAGGACCTACAACATGCGTTCGTGCATTATCCTGCTGAAATGTAGGGTTTCGCAGGGATCGAATCAAGGGTAGAGCCACGGTCGTAACACATCTGAAATGTAACGTCCACTGTTCAAAGTGTGGTCAGAGCGAACAAGAGGTGAGCGAGACGTGTAACCAATGGCACCCCATACCATCACGCCGGGTGATACGCCAGTATGGCGATGACGAATACACGCTTCCAATGTGCGTTCATTGTCACCAAACACGGATGCGACCATCATGATGCTGTAAACAGAACCTGGATTCATACGAAAAAATGACGTTTTGCCATTCGTGCACACAGGTTCGTCGTTCAGTACACCATTTCATGCGCTCCTGTCTGTGATGCAGCGTCAAGGGTAACCGCAGCCATGGTCTCCGAGCTGATAGTCCATGCTGCTGCATACGTCGTCGAAGTGTTTGTGCAGATGGTTGTTGTCTTGGAAACGTCCCCATCTGTTAACTCAGGGATCGAGACGTGGCTGCACCATCCGTTACAGCCATGCGGATAAGATGCCTGTCATCTCGACTGCTAGTGATACCAGGCCGTTGGGATCCAGCACAGCGTTCCGTATTACCCTTCATATTCTGCTAAGAGTCATTGGATCTCGACCAACGCGAGCAGCAATGTCGCGATACGATAAACTGCAATCGCGATAGGCTGCAATCCGACCTTTATCAAAGTCGGAAACGTGATGATAGGCATTTCTCCTCCTTACACGAGGCATCACAACAACGTTTCACCAGGCAACGCCGGTCAACTGCTGTTTGTGTATGAGAAATCGGTTGGAAACTTTCCTCATGTCAGCACGTTGTTGGTGTCGCCACCTGGCCCAGCCTTGTGTGAATGCTCTGAAAAACTAATCATTTGCATATCGCATCTTCTTCCTGCCGGTTAAATTTCGCGTCTGTAGCACGTCATCTTCGTGGTGTAGCAATTTTAATGGCCAATAGTGTACATACTTTACACAGTATCAATTTTGATTTAATTTATTATGGCTCATTCATTTTACCATTCTTTCTGGGTTGTTTCGTACATTGTGAAGGTGGGCAATTACTTTTTCTGCAACTCTCGTCATTAATTACTTTCCGGCGTAACATGAAGCGCCGGCACGTCAGCCTGGATCGTTACAGCAGAGGGGGCTGTGAGACGACGTCAGCCAGTAGGACGCGGACTGGGCAGGATGACCGGATCGGCCCCCATACGAAGAGAGTATATGCGCCGGTCCGCCTAGCCGCGGCCGCACTGGTAGGTGAGCCGTCATCCAAACGCTTCAGCCACGATTTATCAACTGTTGTCTTTCGCCTGCGTTGAAATTGTATATACCAAAGGACATTAATTATTCCCCTGACGCCAGTTGCTTGCGACACCTCTTTGTGAAAGCGCAAAGTTCTGTCAATTTAACTTACTGTAATAAACTCCATTAATAAGATTTGCTTGAACCGTTGTCTAGCTATCCGAGCAAACAGGTCGGTAGGCTCCCAGGATGTGACAAATTGCATTCAACAAGGAAGTCTACATATGTGTCGGTCCCTGACTCAGGGTATTTTATTAGAGTACAATGACTGGAGTAATAACTGGGAATGTGTTTAGCAGGAGACAAAATATGCAGATGACGGAGGAGATGTTTGCTGAAGTCTCTGACTCTGAAGTAGACGCAGGCGTTTCAAATGTTCCTTATGTTAATGTTCTGACAACTGCAGGACGCGACACAAGCTTAGAAATATCCGAAAACAAATTAGTTCAGAATATTATCTATAAAGAAAATTCAGTTATCACTAGCAGAGTCGATCAGCGCCACCCAGCTCAAGAAATGAGCGCTCTCAGTACTGGTGATCACGTGACAGCTACGACAAACACGGAACGTGGTCTTCCACAGGCGCTAAGCGACAGAGGCGGTGTGGTGTGGTGAGCAGGAAGGAGGCGTGACGCAGGCGGCGGCCCGGCAAACGGGACAGCCAGCGCGCTGCAACACAACACGGCACAACACAAGAAGGCGCGGCCCCTGTCAGCGCCGACACACGGCCACTTAAAACTGTTCCCCTTACTCGGACACCCGCTCACTGCGATCACGTCTTGCGAAGCAGTGTTTTATTGCTTCGACTGATGGTTGTGGTAATTTCATGTACACCAGTAGTCGTCACCCGGAGGCTTCTGTAGTAAAAATGAGTGCAGATTAACGAAGCTTGTCAAGTGGTTGAGGGGCGAAGTCAGTTTTGAATAAATAATCGTAATAATGATAATTAAGTGGTTTGCTTAACGCAGTAAAGACTGCAGGGTTCGCAGCTGAAAAGTCTGGCTGACCCGCGTGTAGCAGTATTAGTACGAAACGTAGAAATTTTATTCGCCGTACTCGCTGTAAAGCAGCTAGGAATTTATCTCCGCCTTATTAATTTGGAATAAATCAACTACATTTCAGGTAATATTTATATTCATTGTTATGTAAAAGTTGCGACCTTCCTTGGCTCATGTGCATGCATGCAGCCTGTTTCAGATAAGGTACTTTTCTGTGTAACTTATAAGAAATGAAAACGAAGTTTTTTTGATGGGTAAAAGTAAGAAATGCTACCTTTTTCCAGTCGAGCTATAAACATACTTGGTTTCCTGGAGAATTAAAGCAACGACTGACTATAAAGTTACTGGTGTCGTCATGTTCGGTTAAATTGTAAAACATATCCTTACATTGTCGTGTACAAGTCAGGTCGGAGAGCACAAATGAACGAGTTTCGTTCTGCCACGGATGTTGACGTAAAATGAACATCCAAAACATAACCAATGAATACATTCACACTCACACGTTGTTGATGCTCGGCGAATTGCCGAGAGATATTCTGGCCGAAAGCTTCAGCGGTCATTGTGTTCTTACGTGCTGAACAACTTCTTCGAAAAAACAAGTTGTGAGAAGTGGGGATATGGAAGCGTTGGTTTTGGCTGCAATACGCCACGATTCGTATGTCAGTGGTATCAGGCTGACATCTGTGTGACGAGTAGTAAACCGTTACAAATTTCACCTGTGCAACGGACCTACCTATGAATGGTTTACGTAGGAATGATTTACATCGCAGATTGTATTCTGCAAATACGTGGAAAATAATTTCATTATGGACGGGTTTCAGGACATTATGTTCTCTGATGGATCTACGTTCACAAATTATGATGCAGGGATCATCATAACATGCACTGCTGGGCTACCGAAATTCCCATTTAGCTACGTCATATCAACCGTTAAAGGAGGTGGTCCATTAGTGTATGGTGTTGGATCCTTAGAGGTGACATCATCGGTCCACACTACCTCGCAAAGACTCTGACAGGTGTGATGTACCAAGTTTTCACCGTCGAAAACTTACGTGTTCTTGAAACTGCCAGCCTAGGTGGAAGAGACCGTCTGTGGATGCAGCGTGGCAGTCGTCTGGCGATGGTGGGCGCTTCAAATCAAGTTTCGAGACTTGCGTAAATGTCTGATTCTGATTTTTTATGTCGCCTGAACTAATGTGGATGCTATAGTTCTCCAAGCGTTTTATCTCTACAAGGTGAATATTAAAGGTACAACTTTCATAAGGTATTTCCCCATACTGAAAAGACCACAAAAGTCCATATCAACATCTCCCAGGAAATGGACGGTAAGTCTACAAAGTGAAAACCGTTACACGGCATGAACTCATTATTTAATTAATGCGTAGAGGAATGCTCCGAGGGAAGTGGGGTGGTGGAGGTGGTATAAGGAGGATCATACTCCAAACAGTTCTTCCCCCATCCTAGAAGAAACGTTTCAATAAATTTGTATTTTTACTTCTATTAATATCTAAATTTCTAAACTAACTTTCTGAGAACAAAGGAGCACAAAAATATTCGAAGTTCAGAGGAATTCTAGGAAATTACAAACTGTGTTTAATGCGGGATATCTTTCAGCTGTTTGCCTGAGGAAATGCTCACGTAAATGGGCTGGGTGCCTAATCACCTGCAGAGAACATTCCGGTCAGGTAAAAGCTCACGTTCTCTCGTTAACTGTACCTGTTGTCAACAGCAAATCCAACAGAATTCGTGGGTTCACAGGTAGAAACGGCAGAACCCAAAGGAAGTTGACAAAAGGAAAATAAAATAGTAGGGACCTCGAATAAGAAGAAATTGCAGATCGAACGTTTGCCTCTTTAGTTGAGTGGTTACGTGCTTGCCTCCTATACAGCGGACCCGGGTTCGATTCCCGGCCGGGTTAGGGACTTTCTCCGCTCGTGGACTCGCTGTTGTGTTGTCCTCATCATCATTTCATCCTCATCGCCGGCACGCGAGTCACTCAGTGTGGCGTCGACTGTTATCAGACTCGCACTCAGCAGCCCAACTTCCCCAGTGGCTTACAATTTTTTTTTTTTCAAGTCGAGAGAAATGAAGCAGCCAGCAGCCAAATGTACGATGCATGATATCCATTATAATTGAGTATCGCATATCATTACTTCTGTTGATCGCATTCGAGCACTGAAGCTGCGTCGTAGTGACATGTAATTTCTGTGTTACCAGCACAAAAATATTAGATCCGTTTCTCTCATCAAGTGTAGCTTCTTGTTGTTGGCATATTTTGTTCTTTATTCTTAGTTTCCTCTAAATATTGGAAGTATTGCGCCCTAACGCAGATCTTGAGGACATGGCATTACTAGGTCACTTTTCAGCGTACAACCGCGCCCCTGATTTTGCGGTTTGGCAATATTTGCTAAAACGAAAAAATGTCTAGTCCCTCGACTATTGCATGCTTTGTGAAAATATGAACAGCGTAGTGAGTAAGTTGTCTGATCACTAAATCATCAGAGCACTGACTGGTGAGCTTCAGGCGCACAGGGAAAGACGTGCACGGTGCCTCAGTGACGTTCTTACTCATACTGGATTGAGTAGGACAGGCGTTTGTAGAACCTCTTCTCCCGACGACGGGTCAGCGGTTTGCGGCGCTGTTATCTTGTTTAACCGAGCGAGGTGGCGCAGTGGTTAGCACAATGGACTCGCGTTCGCGACGATGACTGTTCAAACCCGCTACGGCAAGTTAAAAAAGAGAGGCAGGGAAGGAGAGAGGGTGATATATATCTGTGCGTATGATAAACCCTTTCCCTCAAGAACTTCTCTCCTTCGTACTTCCTCTGTGTTACCACAGGTGAATTCTCTCTGCTCTCATTTGTACTAAGATTTCAGTAAAGGCGGGGTACCTATTTGCTTCCTCCGTGCTGAGTGGAATGCATAATTTCTAAGAAATGTTCACCAACTGCAGTCTTCAATAATTGTTGTCAACTGCTCAGGAAACAGCACGCAGGTCATGAATCCGTTATTTTGAGTCTGTAATAAACTCTTAGCTAGGAACTCTTATTTTAAAAATAATTAAATTTCCAATGTTTATACGGGATACCACCCGCTTTTTATTAGCAGAACACGAGACACTGCACCATTACATTCCACTTCAGATTCACAAATGATTTCTATTCTTTAACAAATTAATGAACTGCGTATTTCCGTAATTACATCTCTCACATTTACAAACTAAACATTGAAAGTTAAGACTTAACTGATACAGCGGCAGACAACATGACCGTCCTCCGAAGCTTCCGAATCAGCTCTAACATTTGCAGACCATAGATTACTAATAAAGTCTTAAATGACACCGACCGCGGCAGACATGTCTATCCTCCTACACATTCGAACCAGCTATGATCTTACAGCCGAACCACTTCGTCCGCCATCCAATTTAGGTGCCATCCGAAGATCACCGAAGTGCTTCGTCTGCGCTTTTGTTTAGCAGTTGTTTATTGTTCTACTGGTTATTGATACTTGCAAAATATTGGAATGATAGCACGCTTTTGAGAGATGCTTTAATTTGAATTGCAAATAAATACGCTGTTTAGTTTGTCTAATAAAGACCAGAAAAGTAAAAAGGAAACCTGCACCTTGGCTGACTGATGAACTAAAACAGCTCATGAATCTCAGAGACGCTGCACATGGAGCATACAAGATACACCCTACACCTGAAAATCATACTGTATACAAGCAGAAACGAAACATAGTCAGTCAAGCGGTGAGAAACGCTAAGCTCAGGCATGCCCGTACATTAGCTGACAATAGATGTAGACCAGCTATCCTGTGGAAAAATCTCCGTAGTCTCGGTTTAGGCAAAATAAAAGTTGCAGAAAATCCCATGGTCCCAGCTGAAGAACTTAACCGATTCTTCACATTACCTACAACCACAACTGAACGGAAAAAATATCAACTACTGCCCTCTATAACAGACATTTTCAATGATTCATTAATCACAAGTGTTTTCCCTGAGGCCTGGAAACTGGGACAAATTAAGCCACTGCCTAAAAAGGACATCGTCACAGCACCCTCTGACTACCTCCCCATCTGCCTTCTTACTGCGCTATCAAAGGCCTTAGAATATATAGTCCATGACCAGCTCACCAACTACCTAACTACTAACAACCTACTAGACGAATACCAATCAGGTTTCCGTAAACATCGAAGCACCACATCCGCTCTGATAAAGGTGACAGATGACCTGATACTTGCCATGGACAGACAAGAAGCGACTATCATTTGCTTCTTAGATTTCAGCAAAGCATTTGATACTGTTGACTTCGACATCTTACTATTCAAACTTAGCGGTCCAAATTTCTCACCAAGTGCAGTGCAATGGTTTCGCTCATACATGACGTCTCGTCAGCAACGCGTCCTGTCTGGGAATATAAAATCACAATGGCGGCAGGTAGTGTCAGGCGTTCACCAAGGCTCAGTATTAGGTCCTATACTTTTTTCTCTGAATGTCAATGATGTGTCATTGGTTCTGACCTATTGCAAATATCATATGTATGCTGATGACCTTCAATTATATCTAAGTGCGAAACCAAGCAATCTTAAGAAAGCTATTGAAAATTTCAATACTGACCTCGATGCACTATCAAAATGGGCACAGGACATTAAAACTAAACCCATCTAAAACCCAAGCGGTACTTGTTGGTCACTCTAAGCTCATTAGCCCAAAACATCGGGAATCCGTACCATCTCTTAGCCTAAATGGAACAAATATTAACTTCTCTCACTCAGTAAAGGGTTTGGGTGTAATAATAGATGAAAATCTAAATTGGACAGAGCACGCAACTGCAGTGTGCAAAAAAGCATCAGCATCCCTTCACGTCCTACAAAAATATAAAAAACTCTTCCCTTTCGATCTGAAAAAGAAATTAGTACAAACGCTTATACTCCCAATCATTGACTACTGCGATATTATCCTACAAGGCCTCTCTCAGGAAAATTCGGGACGTCTGGAACTGGTCATGAATGCCTGCGTCCGATATATCTGTGACGTTCAACTTTTTGATCACATTACACCAGCATATGCAAAATTGTCCTGGCTGCGTGCAGACAAACGCAGAGATTTCCATACACTCTGTCTCATCTTGCCTTATAAATATACACTGTCCCTCATACACTCCTGGAAATTGAAATAAGAACACCGTGAATTCATTGTCCCAGGAAGGGGAAACTTTATTGACACATTCCTGGGGTCAGATACATCACATGATCACACTGACAGAACCACAGGCACATAGACACAGGCAACAGAGCATGCACAATGTCGGCACTAGTACAGTGTATATCCACCTTTCGCAGCAATGCAGGCTGCTATTCTCCCATGGAGACGATCGTAGAGATGCTGGATGTAGTCCTGTGGAACGGCTTGCCATGCCATTTCCACCTGGCGCCTCAGTTGGACCAGCGTTCGTGCTGGACGTGCAGACCGCGTGAGACGACGCTTCATCCAGTCCCAAACATGCTCAATGGGGGACAGATCCGGAGATCTTGCTGGCCAGGGTAGTTGACTTACACCTTCTAGAGCACGTTGGGTGGCACGGGATACATGCGGACGTGCATTGTCCTGTTGGAACAGCAAGTTCCCTTGCCGGTCTAGGAATGGTAGAACGATGGGTTCGATGACGGTTTGGATGTACCGTGCACTATTCAGTGTCCCCTCGACGATCACCAGTGGTGTACGGCCAGTGTAGGAGATCGCTCCCATGATGCCGGGTGTTGGCCCTGTGTGCCTCGGTCGTATGCAGTCCTGATTGTGGCGCTCACCTGCACGGCGCCAAACACGCATACGACCATCATTGGCACCAAGGCAGAAGCGACTCTCATCGCTGAAGACGACACGTCTCCATTCGTCCCCCCCATTCACGCCTGTCGCGACACCACTGGAGGCGGGCTGCACGATGTTGGGGCGTGAGCGGAAGACGGCCTAACGGTGTGCGGGACCGTAGCCCAGCTTCATGGAGACGGTTGCGAATGGTCCTCGCCGATACCCCAGGAGCAACAGTGTCCCTAATTTGCTGGGAAGTGGCGGTGCGGTCCCCTACGGCACTGCGTAGGATCCTACGGTCTTGGCGTGCATCCGTGCGTCGCTGCGGTCCGGTCCCAGGTCGACGGGCACGTGCACCTTCCGCCGACCACTGGCGACAACATCGATGTACTGTGGAGACCTCACGCCCCACGTGTTGAGCAATTCGGCGGTACGTCCACCCGGCCTCCCGCATGCCCACTATATGCCCTCGCTCAAAGTCCGTCAACTGCACATACGGTTCACGTCCACGCTGTCGCGGCATGCTACCAGTGTTAAAGACTGCGATGGAGCTCCGTATGCCACGGCAAACTGGCTGACACTGACGGCGGCGGTGCACAAATGCTGCGCAGCTAGCGCCATTCGACGGCCAACACCGCGGTTCCTGGTGTGTCCGCTGTGCCGTGTGTGTGATCATTGCTTGTACAGCCCTCTCGCAGTGTCCGGAGCAAGTATGGTGGGTCTGACACACCGGTGTCAATGTGTTCTTTTTTCCATTTCCAGGAGTGTATCTCTCCTCGTCCTTAACGCTTATGTCGGAACAACGTGACAGAAACACACGTTCCCATCATAATAAAATCTTCTCTGTTCCACTGCATCGCTCAGTCACCTTCTCCAAGTCCTTTACTGCAGCGTGAACCCGACTCTGGAATAACCTCCCTCGTTATGTTTGAGAACTTAAAAACATGTCCGACTTCAAAAAACAGTGAATGACGTATCTACTTAAACAACATGAATGCACTTCACTTCATTGCTTCCCTCTTTCCCCCTCCATAAATCTCCCTTCCCCAAAACGCACTATACTAGTAAACATCTACTTTATACACCAAGATATTAATGTACATCTGCACAAATCTTCATTACTATTGCCAATTTTTCTCATGTTTATCATTATTATTTGATTTTTTACTGTTATTATTATTGCTTGTATCATATTAATATGTATGTATAGCACCTGTTGTAAAAATACTGCCAACATTTACTTTATTAGGTCTTAGTCATTACCCTTTATTCATATTGTCGCTGGGGTAATCTAATTTTCTTATTTAAACTATTGTCATGATGTAACTCTGATGTGTGAAATTCTGCATGTGTGGAACACTGGTCCGATGTAAGAGAGGGCCTGATGGCCCTAATCTGATCAGGTTAAATAAATAATATTAGTAACAAGAGAGCTTCATTTTGGCGCGGCAGTCTTCCTCACGATACCCGTACCGAATAAACCATCTGTCACCGGAACCTCACACCACACTACGTCACCTTGCAACTGCTGGCGTCTCTACTGCTCTAAGATGAACTGCTTCTACCTGAATGTAATGGCTCCAAAGCCAGAAATATTACACCGCGTCCGGCCGTCCTAATTTAGGTTTTCCGTGATTTCTCTAAATAGCTTCAGGCAAACGCCGCTATGGTTCTACTGGAAAGGCACGGCCGATTTCCTTCCCCACCCCTCCCTAATCCGATGGGATTGATGACCACACTGTTTGTTCCCTTCCCCTAAATCACCCAACCAACCAACCTATTATCTTGTTAAATATCTGATCATTTTACATATATGTTACGTCGTCGAAATCATGATTTAGGCTCTTTCCAACCCCAGAAAAATATACATTGACTGAAAACAACACCGCCGATGTCTTAATTCGGAGGTGATGAACGTTTTAAATTTCTTGCGTAAGTCAGAAAATTCACCGATTGTCCGGTATAATTTAGGCGACCGCGCGCGCGCACTCTCTCTCTCTCTGTCTGTCTCTCTCTCTCTCTCTCTCTCACACACACACACTCACACAAAAGCGCGCGCTCGTAATTCCAAGAAGAGTCAAGTCATATATTACTGTCTGTTACATACATCTCGCGGAATGTTTCCACCAGAATGTTCCATATTTACGGTCGGAAGGACTGCTACATTTGAGACACTGACGTCTGTTAAAACAATTCTGTGATGATAGTTTTCATCGTGTTGGACACAATGTCCACAGGGAAGCTCTTTTACCCTGATACTGTAGCAAAAGAGAAAAATGTTTCGATAAAAAAATTACAGGACCTTGGAGAACATAAAAATGCAATAAAAATTATAATCAGTTATATTAAGAGTCATACTGAATGAACATCATCAGTTATCTGCTATATTAGCAGGTCCTTTGCCTCTCCATTTTCTGCGATCCATTGCTTCCTTCTTAAGGCTGCTGTATGTTGTACCATCCATCATGTCATCCAGTATCTGGAATCTCTTCTTTCCTCGCTTCCTTTTCCCTTCTACATAACCTTCTAAAACTCTTTTGATCATTCCGGCATTCTCTCTTAATATATGCCCAATCCAATTTCTTTTTCTTCTCTTTATTACATCTAGTAACTGCCTTTTCTCTCCCACTCTTCTCAATACCTCTTCATTTTTTACTCTGTCCATCCAACTTATTCTTTCCATCCTTCGCCATGTCCAGATCTCAAAAGCCTCCAGTCTTTCTCTGTCTTTCTTCCTCATAGTCCATGTTTCAGCGCCATATAGAAGAACACTCCACACAAGACAATTTAGGAGTCTCTTCCTGAGTTCTCTGTCCAGACCGCTGCAGAAATTTCTCCTTTCTTATAAAACGCCTCTTTTGCCATTGCTATCCTTGTTTTAATTTCTGTGGTGCACTTCCAGTCGGTGTCTATCCTGCTTCCAAGATACTTAAAATTTTGCACCTGTTCTAGCATTTCTCCATTCAGCATAATTTTTATTTCCTTATTTTCTCCTAGTGCCAATACTTTTGTTTTATTTGTGTTAATTTTCATTCCATATTTTTTTTCCGTTAGTTTCAATGGTGTCCACCAAATCCTGTAATTCTTTTTCCCCTGTGGCTAGAAGGACCATGTCATCAGCAAACCTCAAACACCCTTCTCTTCTTCCTCCAATTTCTACGCCTTTGTCATCTAATGAGCATTGGTCAATCATATTTTCCAAGTAGAGGTTGAAAAGAGTAGGTGATAGACAGCATCCTTGTCTTACTCCTTTTCCTAGTCCGATCCAGTCTGTACTTTCTCCTCTCACTTTAATTGAAACTTTTTGATTAAGATATGAGTTTACAAGTCTTCTGGTTTTCCATTCCACTCTCTTTTCCCTCATTATAGTCGCCAACTTGTCCCAAACCACATTGTCAAATGCCTTTTCTAGACTGATGAAGCACATATATAGGTCTCTTCCTTTTTCAATAAACCTTTCTCCCAGGATTCGTAGGAGCCCTATTGCATCTCTGGTGCCCGTATTCCGTCTATAGCCAAACTGCTCCTCGCCAAGATTCTCCTCCTAACTGATGTTAAGAATGCTGATAAACTGGCAAAAAAAGCCATTATATCTCAATCTGGAACTTCTATAACAATACTTTTTTTCAGTTTTTTGGTTCCAGAAATTTTTGTATTTGGAAATAGAGTGAAACAGGTCAAGGATAGGCAGGAAGAGACATTATGTGCAATTGCAATCGACATTTCCGACTGTCGTCGTTTAAACGTTGGATCCCTTGTACGACATTCAAGGAAATATTCTGTGACACTGATAAGATGTCGACTGTAACTGTAATTCATTCTTTGATTTGATACTACAAGAATTAAACTTTGAGGGAAAAATTCATGCAATGCCAGAGAACACATCATCTTCAGTTCTCACATAATGTCAGTATTCAATCACGGCATCCCAAATGTTCTTCCTGCACTTACTAAATAGTTATAGAGTAGTAATCATGCAGTATAAATTAGTGTGTTTCTTCTTCCTTGAGTTTTCCCGTTTCTCTTCGGGGTCGGCATTGTTATACGGGATTCTCCAGTGTTAAGTGACATTTAGTGCCGGATGTCCTTCTTGACACAGCCCCTCCCCTGTCACGGAATTTGTCGGTGTATGCAGTAAATATAATGTCCACGTGAGAGAATTTTTTCTAAATATTTGCATAGAGAGTATCTGAGGGCGGATGTGGGGACCAGCACGATATTTGTCAACTTTGGAAACTGCATAAAAACCACATCCAGGCTGGCTATTTCACAATCCCTTGCCGTAAATCCGCGACGCGGATTCAATCAGGGTTAGGATCGCATCGCCGAGTCTTGGAAGCGGAGCGTCATCGTGCTCGTTTGTCTGGGCGATTGATATTAATTAATGTGTACATCAATTTACTATCTTAATTCACAGTCAGACGTCATAAATTTTAACGCATCACTTTCGTATGAGTTGAAGTGTGTTTCGTATTTTGATTGGCCTGCTGAATGACATTAGATTTCACATCAGGCTAATAGCACTGTTAAAATAGGATTGTTCGAAGATTTTATTGGGCCAAACGTTAAATAATAAGCTAGAGGGCTTGCGTTCTGCCTCGTGTGGCGAGCACCACATCCATTAAGAAGAACGCTATCGACACACTCCCTGTTCAGCATGGAAGTCTGTGTCATTGGCAACACTATCGCTGAACAAGTTCTCACGGTAGACGGTACGCCAACGTCAATGCGTCGTGTTTGAAATAATGTATCAGAATGTAATACATCTCCACAGGAATAATAATGCGTCTTTCGATAGTGCTCACTTAAAAGTCGTGACCCCCACTGTAATTATGACTTGAAACGTTGATCCCTCTGTGACAGCCTTCCAGCCAGCTAAGTTAATGATGTCAGAACGTACTACTGGAGTGTTATTTTATCAGTGGACATTCAGTACTTGTGTGACTGCATGCCTCGATGCGATCAAAACTATACGAGTAGAGTAAAGAATGAAAGAATCAAGCCGGCCGCGGTGGCCGAGCGGTGCTAGGCGGCTTTAGTCCGGAGCCGCGCTGCTGCTACGGTCGCAGATTCTAATCCTGCCTCGGGCATGCATGTGTGTGATGTCCTTACGTTAGTTAGGTTTAAGTAGTTCTGAGTTCTAGGGGACTGATGACCTCAGATTTTAAGTCCCATAATGCTCAGAGCCATTTTTGAAAGAATCAATACAAATGTATTACATTATACCTCACATAACATATACGTTGTGTTAAGTGGAAAACTTGAAATCAAGCGCGACTTGTAGTTGAAGACCCTGAGCAGAGTCTTGCCAAAAGATATATTAAAATATATTTTCAGTAACGTATTACAAACTTTAAACTATCGTGAAGCATTTCGAATATTTTTTACTTGAGTTTTAAATTTTAGTAATTAGTTAACTGTTTTAAAACTGTTGATAGTCAGTGATATTTTCGACATACAGTAAAAAAATGGTTCAAATGGCTCTGAGCACTATGGGACTTAACATCTTAGGTCATCAGTCCCCTAGAACTTAGAACTAGTTGAACCTAACTAACCTAAGGACATCACACACATCCATGCCCGAGGCAGGATTCGAACCTGCGACCGTAGCAGTCGCGCGGTTCCAGACTGCGCGCCTAGAACCGCGAGACCACCACGGCCGGCGACATACAGTAGCAATGATGGTTAGCTGCACGAAACAGAGTGTTTGGGTGCGTGATTTGAATGGCATACACCTAATATCGGCTTCTAGAAGGCTCCACGACCTGATTCTATTCAAGAGTAAAAGGGCCTCAAGAAGGTGGCAGGAATAATACTCTTGAATCCATGTCTCTGTACCTCTCTATTATGTTTTGATGTTTCATATGTTTAATATTAATGTTTTCTTTCTTTCTAGTGTTAAATATATTTGTTTTTTTCCAGCATTGCAAATTCTATCTCTTGTAGTAAGGGCCTGATAAATTTGCAAATTTACTGTCTCCGTTTATCAACGTGGCTGAGTGACTGAATGAATCAAAGTCACCACCACCATTACAAGTTGTATATCAAGACAATTCTAAACCTTATGAGGAGTATCAAGATAAAACACCCAAGTCCACTAATGATCACTTGGTCACAAAGTCCTAAGCGTAGTTCACTCATCCCAGATCCTAAGTCCAGTCGAGGGGGTGAAGATTTTCAGGGCACAGTCCAGGAAGTAGACACTCGTAGATCATTATAGAGCTTTTGGTGACAAATCGCTGATATCTCAAAGGAAACGCGAAGGCAAATCGCTGTCGTTGGATTCGGCCGCCTTAGAAATACCTAGTCTAGAGCACCTGACTGACGTTGTAAACTAGAGTGGCCACATTGGCACCATGTGGCAGTGTTGGCGCCATCCGTGAGCATGACCGGGACTACACTGGACAACAAAATTAAAATATCACTTTTTCGGAACCCGTTAATTGTCTCCCATTGCGAGACATTAGTTTGAGATTTGGCTCAAAGGTGTCCACGACCTTCGTCTGCAGCCTCAACTTGGAGCTCAGCGACGCTTCAGACAGGAACGCGTCGAGCAAATGCAAAGAAGAGACCACAGCTGAGGCGTTCGTGCGCGCTTTAAGGTGGATTACTGACGTCACAACGTCTCCACATCTCACCTGCACGTGTCATGTAATGGCAACATCATCCACACACCGCCCTTTCTTCTGAGGCATCTGCCGTGAAGGTCAGAACCGTGATACCCAGTGTTGAAACCAAGCGGTTATCTTATGAGTGGCCGAGGAAGACATTTCAGACACACCACCCTCATAATCGACACGAAAAGGTATCAGCGGGTGGCATAAAGAGCGTCAATCAAACCTCCCCTTCTCTTGGGACGTGGATTCCCACACATTTCTCTGTCGAAAAAAACAGTTCGTACATTGATTTGCATAACAGCACGACCTTCTTCACAACGCTCGGCACCGCTGTTAACCCTGGGCGTTTAAACCACACTCTAAGGATATGGTAGGGCTGAATACCCTTTGAACGTGATCGGGCCCCTTTGCTGTGCAGTGCGACCGCAAATTTTGCTCTGTTACAGAACCACTAGGAACCGTTAAAAAAAATTCGACGAAATTTGAAGCTCATCCGAAGCAGCTCTTTCAGCGCTTCTGTTTCACGCCCACCTGTAGCGTGATGACGGAGAGAGGTGCTACATTAACATATACATGAATAAATTGCCGAAGGTTTGCTCTAAGACCCCCACTTTGGCAACACGCTCAGTGTTACCTATGCGGTTTCTTGTGGCACGTTAAAAATGTGCCTGTCATATAACTCGACACCTATTCTGTCTCGTGGCTGCTCTAACACCTGGGTGTTAGGCAACCCCTTAGGTGTGATTTGCCTAGTCTTAGGCGCTGGAATAGTCGCGAGACTAAACTGGTGCTACGTTTGCGACAGACACATGTTTAACGGGTCCGACTAAGGTGTGTATGTGGCACCAAGCGTGCTGCCAAAATGGGCGTCTTAGAGCGACAATTTGCCATTTTATTCAAGCATGTGTTAATATAACAGCACTCCCCGCCTTGCCAGACCCTCCTTTGCCCCACAATCACGACACAGGAGGGCACAACATTTATGGTAACTACAGTGGTCCTCGTAAAACCTTTCGGGGTGTAAGGTCGTGGTCCACGACACTTTCCTGTTGCTAACACTTCGTCTAGAACTGCGCTCGACATATCAAGACTTGTTGTTCCTTCATTGAGTCTTGCCGAGTTGGTAAGACTCAACGGAAGAGTAACGCCTCTGAAGATGTCCAGCGCAGTTCTCGGTGAAAGGTTAGGACAGAAGAGTTTCGTGGACCACGACCTTACACCCCGAAAGGTTTTACCAGCAGCAATGTCATCCAGTTGTGAAAGCCTTCAACCTACAGTGGACCTGCACATTTAAAAATGGCTCTGAGCACTATGGGACTTAACATCTGAGGTCATCAGTCCCTTAGAACTTAGAACTATTTAAACCTAAGTAACCTAAGGACGCGACACACATCCATTCCCGAGGAAGGATTCGAACCTGAGGCCATAGCAGCAGCGCGGTTCCGGACTGAAGCGCCTAGAACCGCTCGGCCACACCGTCCGGCCTGCACATTTAATTTAAACACTTATGTTGATGTTTAAACTACCGATGAGAGGATAAAAAGTTGTCCGACGAAAAAACTGTTGACTCTGAACCGAGTACAATGTTTTATTGGGGTATTAGAGAGTACAAAGGTGTACGAAGTCTGTTGGAAATGCCCCTTTCCTTACCTGTTTACAAACAAGAATGACAAAGAAAAAGGTATCAGCTTGTAATCAATTTGAAAAGAAAATGTTTATATATAGATGAAACAAAGTTAATAATTGAATATCTGATAAATGAAATATATGATATTAAACTGTAACTGCCATTTTCTCAATGGTGAAATAAGTATGGTGTACCCTCGCTTTAAAGAGTTCAAGTTTTTAATTGAATGATGTATAAACAGAATAGACGAAGATAGAGAGATATGGGGGAGAGAATGTGATGTTTGAGCGCATGTGCCCTCTCTTCTCCACTGTAAAAACATAACTTTCAAAAACTAAACTTGCGTCTTTTTCCACCACAAATAAAAAATAACAGTTTTAAGAAAGCTGTAAGACGTACTCACTGCTAGCAAGTGTACGTAGAACTATTTTTTGTGGAGTCTGTAAACTATCTCAGTATTTACAGTGAAACTAACACGTTTCCCTCCCCCCCTCCCCCCCCCCCCCCGGCATGCAAACCCACTCACCTCTCTTTCGTAGCGGACTATGTTGTACCACGTGGCAAAAGAAATATGAAGAGGAAAAAGGACACGTGACATTCACGAAATCGAGCGCACAATTGATTCTGTGAGAAATACGATGTATTATTCATCTTGTATGCGGGACGGGTCAAGATTGTGGTAACTGCGTCTGCAACGACCGAAGGGATTTCTAACAGCGCTCATCGTCGACGCAAAGGGTTCCATCAAACTTTATGGCGAACTCAGTAAAAAAGACATCGTTAGACTCTGTCGACGCGTTGGATAGCTGTTACCTCTGGTGTTAAGGCGTCTTTGCGACATGTGCTGGTCACGGTACGCTCAGCCTCACGCCACCTGCTGCTGACTACAGGCGATCTGTAAATGCCGCAGTAGAGGGGCACCACGACCAAGAGACGTAAGCAACTGTCTGTCTGTAAAACTTGATATTATAATGTTTAGATCATTGCACTTTCTTTGTGTAAGGCTACCGGTTTCAACCGCACTTAGCGATTGTCATGAGGCTTAGAGAAGGCAGATAATAAGAAGAGGGCAGTGGGTCAAAATAGTATGTACATTGAAGTATACACAAATACCAAGTAGTTGGTACTGCTGCAAGTCGTCAGATAACATCTTACTTTATTGAGTGCTGCATAAGTCTCGCGCATTAATATTGGTTCAAAATGGTTGACATGGCACTGAGCACTATGGGACTTAACATCTATGGTCATCAGTCCCCTAGAACTTAGAAGTACTTAAACCTAACTAACCTAAGGACATTACACAACACCCAGTCATCACGTGGCAGAGAAAATCCCTGACCCCACCGGGAATCTAACCCGGGAACCCGGGCGCGGGAAGCGAGAACGCTACCGCACGACCACGAGCTGCGGACATTAATACGGAACTATGCATCCACATGTTAGCATGTAGAAAAGAAAAAAGAAACCAGCACTTGGTGTGTTGTGCGGGAAAGCTCACTGATCTGTTTTCAAGCAGGAACCCACATCCGGAAATGTACAGCTCGAATGCCGGAGAGTGTCGGAGATGGGTGTGCAGTTCTCATTACGTCAATAGTCCCAACATGAGTAGCACATCGCGCCGTCTGTACTAGAAACGGGCTTCGAGCTGCTCAACTCCCACATCAGTGGAAAGCCTACATCAGTGGTGCTGAGCCTCACGCGCATACGTGCCATCGTATCTGAAGTATTTCATACGCTACGAGCACTCGAGCAATAAGGTCCTCCGCTGACGTTACAGTTGTATCGTACACTATTACCCTCATACTACACTACAGAAAGTAGTCTAGATGTGTCAGATCTGGCGAGTGTGCTGGTCGTGAAACTGGTCCACCTCTACCAATCCACTGATTGCGACGTTGAGGTGATTCTGCACATCGTCATTAAAGTGTGCTGGAGCTCCGTCGTGTTGCAGCCGTATGACCCATTCGAACGTTTAGTGGCACTACATCCAGTAGGGCAGGAAAAATATCTCTAATAACAGTGATGTAGATCGTTCCTGTTAATCTGTGGGGGAGTAGTTATGGCCCAATGATACGTTGCCAACTATCCTGGCCCAGATGATATCACCAATTCTGTGTTGGTGATTTTAAATCACCTACGCACGCGGATTTCCGTCCGCTCAAACGAGCGTATTGTGCAAGTTTAATACTCCGTCCCTAGTAAACGTACCTTCCCCCATGAACCATGGACCTTGCCGTTGGTGGGGAGGCTTGCGTGCCTCAGCGATACAGATGGCCGTACCGTAAGTGCAACCACAGCGGAGGGGTATCTGTTGAGAGGCCAGACAAACATGTGGTTCCTGAAGAGGGGCAGCAGCCTTTTCAGTAGTTGCAGGGGCAACAGTCTGGATGTTTGACTGATCTGGCCTTGTAACATTAACCAAAATGGCCTTGCTGTGCTGGTACTGCGAACGGCTGAAAGCAAGGGGAAACTACAGCCGTAATTTTTCCCGAGGACATGCAGCTTTACTGTATGATTAAATGATGATGGCGTCCTCTTGGGTAAAATATTCCGGAGGTAAAATAGTCCCCCATTCGGATCTCCGGGCGGGGACTACTCAAGAGGATGTCGTTATCAGGAGAGAGAAAACTGGCGTCCTACGGATCGGAGCGTGGAATGTCAGATCCCTTAATCGGGCAGGTAGGTTAGAAAATTTAAAAAGGGAAATGGATAGGTTAAAGTTAGATATAGTGGGAATTAGTAAAGTTCGGTGGCAGGAGGAACAAGACTTTTGGTCAGGTGATTACAGGGTTATAAATACAAAATCAAATAGAGGTATTGCAGGAGTAGGTTTAATAATGAATAAAAAAATAGGAGTGCGGGTTAGCTACTACAAACAGCATAGTGAACGCATTATTGTGGCCAAGATAAACACAAAGCCCATGCCTACTACAGTAGTACAAGTTTATATGCCAACTAGCTCTGCAGATGATAAAGAAATTGATGAAATGTATGACGAGGTAAAAGAAATTATTCAGGTAGTGAAGGGAGACGAAAATTTAATAGTCATGGGTGACTGGAATTCGTCAGTAGGAAAAGGGAGAGAAGGAAACATAGTAGGTGAATATGGATTGGGGGGAAGAAATGAAAGAGGAAGCCGCCTTGTAGAATTTTGCACAGAGCATAACTTAATCATAGCTAACACTTGGTTCAAGAATCATAAAAAAAGGTTGTATACATGGAAGAATCCTGGAGATACTAATAGGTATCAGATAGATTATATAATGGCAAGACAGAGATTTAGGAACCAGGTTTTAAATTGTAAGACATTTCCAGGGGCAGATGTGGATTCTGACCACAATCTATTGGTTATGAACTGCAAATTGAAACTGAAGAAACTGCAAAAAGGTGGGAATTTAAGGAGATGGGACCTGGATAAACTGAAAGAACCAGAGGTTGTAGAGAGTTTCAGGGAGGGCATAAGGGAACAATTGACAGGAATGGGGGAAAGAAATACAGTAGAAGAAGAATGGGTAGCTTTGAGGGATGAAGTAGTGAAGGCAGCAGAGGATCAAGTAGGTAAAAAGACGAGGGCTAATAGAAATCCTTGGGTAACAGAAGAAATATTGAATTTAATTGATGAAAGGAGGAAATATAAAAATGCAGTAAATGAAGCAGGGAAAAGGGAATACAAACGTCTCAAAAATGAGATCGACAGAAAGTGCAAAATGGCTAAGCAGGGGTGGCTAGAGGACAAATGTAAGGATGTAGAGGCTTGTCTCACTAGGGGTAAGATAGATACTGCCTACAGGAAAATTAAAGAGACCTTTGGAGAGAAGAGAACCACTTGTATGAATACCAAGAGCTCCGATGGCAACCCAGTTCTAAGCAAAGAAGGCAAGGCAGAAAGGTGGAAGGAGTATATAGAGGGTTTATACAAGGGCGATGTACTTGAGGACAGTATTATGGAAATGGAAGAGGATGTAGATGAAGATGAAATGGGAGATAAGATACTGCGTGAAGAGTTTGACAGAGCACTGAAAGACCTGAGACGAAACAAGGCCCCGGGAGTAGACAACATTCCATTAGAACTACTGATGGCCTTGGGAGAGCCAGTCATGACAAAACTCTATCATCTGGTGAGCAAGATGTATGAGACAGGCGAAATACCCACAGACTTCAAGAAGAATATAATAATTCCAATCCCAAAGAAAGCAGGTGTTGACAGATGTGAAAATTACCGAACTATCAGTTTAATAAGTCACAGCTGCAAAATACTAACGCGAATTCTTTACAGACGAATGGAAAAACTGGTAGAAGCGGACCTCGGGGAAGATCAGTTTGAATTCCGTAGAAATGTTGGAACACGTGAGGCAATACTAACCTTACGACTTATCTTAGAAGAAAGATTACGAAAAGGCAAACCTACGTTTCTAGCATTTGTAGACTTAGAGAAAGCTTTTGACAACGTTAACTGGAATACTCTCTTTCAAATTCTAAAGGAGGCAGGGGTAAAATACAGGGAGCGAAAGGCTATTTACAATTTGTACAGAAACCAGATGGCAGTTATAAGAGTCGAGGGACATGAAAGGGAAGCAGCGGTTGGGAAGGGAGTAAGACAGGGTTGTAGCCTCTCCCCGATGTTATTCAATCTGTATATTGAGCAAGCTGTAAAGGAAACAAAAGAAAAATTCGGAGTAGGTATTAAAATTCATGGAGAAGAAGTAAAAACTTTGAGGTTCGCCGATGACATTGTAATTCTGTCAGAGACAGCAAAGGACTTGGAAGAGCAGTTGAACGGAATGGACAGTGTCTTGAAAGGAGGATATAAGATGAACATCAACAAAAGCAAAACGAGGATAATGGAATGTAGTCGAATTAAATCGGGTGATGCTGAGGGGATTACATTAGGAAATGAGACACTTAAAGTAGTAAAGGAGTTTTGCTATTTAGGGAGTAAAATAACTGATGATGGTCGAAGTAGAGAGGATATAAAATGTAGACTGGCAATGGCAAGGAAATCGTTTCTGAAGAAGAGAAATTTGTTAACATCGAGTATAGATTTAAGTGTCAGGAAGTCGTTTCTGAAAGTATTTGTATGGAGTGTAGCCATGTATGGAAGTGAAACATGGACGATAACCAGTTTGGACAAGAAGAGAATAGAAGCTTTCGAAATGTGGTGCTACAGAAGAATGCTGAAGATAAGGTGGGTAGATCACATAAGTAATGAGGAGGTATTGAATAGGATTGGGGAGAAGAGAAGTTTGTGGCACAACTTGACTAGAAGAAGGGATCGGTTGGTAGGACATGTTTTGAGGCATCAAGGGATCACAAATTTAGCATTGGAGGGCAGCGTGGAGGGTAAAAATCGTAGAGGGAGACCAAGAGATCAATACACTAAGCAGATTCAGAAGGATGTAGGTTGCAGTAGGTACTGGGAGATGAAGAAGCTTGCACAGGATAGAGTAGCATGGAGAGCTGCATCAAATCAGTCTCAGGACTGAAGACCACAACAACAACATTAAACGTACCTACGAATAGCACGAAGCTGAAGCATAAATTGTTGTAAATACCACCACGCGACTTGTACCCGGTTTGGGTTGTCCTCCTCCCATAATGTGTGGACCTCCTGCCGATGGTATGGATGTGCCACTCATGTTCATGGACAACAAGGCACTTCTACCCGTGTGCAGCGGTTGCGCCTCCTGACGAGTGCTGTTGGGGGGTCCTCTTAAAACACCGTGAGCAAGTCCTCCTTCAAGTTGTAGAGTTCGAGCTCCGAGCGGACGACCCACGTTACAGGACCCCTGGTGACATACAGTACACTGGGGAGAGTGTGTTACTGCTTTACTGTACAATGGACACACCTCAGTCAGAAATTACCCGAGTGCAACTCTTCGGCTTCCGGGACGAGCCTGTCGGTGGCTGCGACCACGGAAGGATGTGCGGTCGTCTGTTTGCGCAACGTTCCGCGTACAGCCTCGGAGCTGCTCTCCCGCAGCAGTCTGCTTTCTCGTATGCAAGCATCACGTCGGTCATTCCTGCAGCTGTGAACTGGGCCGTGTCGCACTCCTGCCGACAGCGCTACTCCACAGGCAGGCCACACGAGGTCCGCAGTAGGACGCGCACGACAGCTGTGTGGAGGAATGCGGCGCATATGCGGGAATGTTATTAGGTTCAGGGCGTCCATCCACAGTACACAGGTGGCTAAAGTGTTGTATACCTTCCATATTCAGATATCAAAACAAATCGGAACTACCTTTCGTTCTCAGACTTCGACGGTCTGCAGCGCCGAAGCAGTGCGTTTTTCGATATGCGTTCCTACTTTTGTATGTGGAGGCTAATCAAAGGAAACGAAATAGAGGTTTTAATAAGGTTTTCACTAATATACGTGGATTAATTAACGAGGAAGGTTTCGCTACATAATTTATCACCGCAACGCCGGACAAGTCGTCCGACCGTAGACCCGTGTGACGCCGAATGGATCGGTAGCTGAAGATTTTCCAACAATTTCGATACTAGAGAACCAAAAATAGTAGTAAAGTACATGTAAGATCAATTCGTGAAGCAAAGCTCGCTATATTCAGTGATAAATACAAATATAGACAACTCTCTGAAATCAGCAGCAAGAGATTAAAAGCGTACAGCAAGGTGCAGGGCGTACGAGCATCAACGGTACTGCTACTAGTAGAGTAAAGTTCGTGACAAGGTATTGAAAATTATTACATAAAACTACGAGGAATAGTATTCATTTAACAGTCCTTCTGCAGCTGTACTAGCGATCCACCCCAGTTTCGCACGAATAAGACTTGCCTGACATAGCGGTAATAAATTATGTACACTGATCATCCAGAGCATTATGTCCACCTTGGCCACGGATAACAGCAGCAAAACGTCGTGATATAGAAGCAATGAGACCTCGGTAGGTCACTGGAGAGCTCACGCCACATCTGCACACATAGGTCAACTAATAACCTTTACATTATGCGGAGGGAGGCGATGAGCTCTGACGCCACGTTGAATCACATCACAGATGCGTTCGATCGGGTCCAGATCTGGCGAGTTGGGGAGCCAGCACATCAACTTTAATTCGTCACTGTGTTCGTCGAACGAACTCCATCACAGTTTTGGACAGTGTCATGGCGCATTATTTTGTTGAAAAATGCCACTCCCACTGGGAAACACGATCGTAATGAAAGGGTGGACGTGGTCTGCAACCAGTGGACGATACTCCATGGCCGTCTGGCCACGAGCTCCACCGGACCCACAGATGTCCACGTGAGTGTATGGAGCCGCCACCAGCTTCTCTTCGTCCCGCAGTACAGGTGTCGAGGAGTTGTTCCCCTAGAAGACGACGAATTCGCGCCCTCCCATCGTCATGATGAAGAAGGTATCCGGATTCATCAGACCATTCAACGCTCTGCCATTGCGCCCATGTGCAGTGCCGATGGCCACGTGTCCATTTTAGTCGTAGTTGCCAATGTCGTGGAGTTGACATTGGCACACGCGTGGGTAATCAGCTGTAAAGTCAGATCTTAGTTGCGCGACAATACGTCGCCTTTTCCGTTCTATCAGTTTGCCCAGACACCTGTAATGAGGGATGGCCGCCAAGCCTCACGACGTCTTGACCTGGTTTCACCACGTCTTAAAAACACTCACCAAAGCGCTCCTCGACCACACGACAAGTCGTGCAGTTTCCGAAATGCTAGCGCCGATCCTGAGGGCCATCAAAATCTGCCCTCCGTCAATCTCAGATAGATCGCGCGCATTCCACATTCTACACACGGACAGCAGGCTCACCGATACTGTATGTACCGTGCGTGTGTCTGACTAACAGTCACGTCTCTCCAGGTGACGCTGCTGTCGCCTGGATCGGTTTATATCGATAGCAGGTCGGTGATCGTAATGTTCTGGCTGATCAGCGTACGCCTTCCTCGTGAATCAGTCTTTCTATTAGTGGAAACAGAACTAAACTCCATACAGTAGTTTCGAGCCCAGCTGTAACATACAGACAGAAAGATGCGTCGCGGCACGGTAAGTTATATTATTTATATACACACATTAAAAAAAAAGTTTACATCACCCCGGTTCCCAGAGCTCCTGAAGATAGACGTAGACTGTGTATATTGTATCATAGACACAGTCCTTTTGACTCTTCAGATAAGTCACTAAACAAGCCCAAAGGTCAACCATGCACGAGCAGCGCCTATGAGACGGAGGGGGTCCGACAGTCGATCAGTTCCAGTCATTCCACTAGGAAGAAGGAACACGGGTCGTGTTGTCTGTAGTTCAACCATGCCTATGCGGTCAATACCCCGGTTAGATCGCGTCCGCATCGTTACTTTGTCCCAGGAAGGACTCTCAACAAGGAAAGTTTCCAGGCGTCTCGGAGTGAACCAAAGCGATGTTACTCGGACATGAAGGAGATACAGAGAGACTGTCGATGACATGCCTCGCTCAGGCCGCCCAAGGGCTACTATAGCAGTGGATGACCGCTACCTGCCGATTATGGCTCGGACGAAACCTGACAGCAACGCCACCATGTTAAATAATGCTTTTTGTGCAGCCACAGGACGTTGTGTTACGATTCAAACTGAGCGCAATAGGCTGCATGATGCGCAACTTCACTCCCGACGTCCATGGCGAGGTCCATCTTTGCAACCACGACACCATGCAGCGCGGTACACATGGGCCCAACAACATGCCGAATGGACCGCTGAGGATTGGTATCACGTTCTCTTCACCGATGAATGTCGCATATGCCTTCAACCAGACAATCGTCTGAGACGTGTTTGGAGGCAATCCGGTCAGGCTGAGCCGGCCGGAGTGGCCGAGCGGTTCTAGGCGCTACAGTCTGGAGCCGTGCGACTGCTACGGTCGCAGGTTCGAATCCTGCCTCGGGCATGGGTGTGTGTGATGTCCTCAGGTTAGTTAGGTTTAAGCAGTTCTAAGTTCTAGGTGACTGATGACCTCAGAAGTTGTCCCATAGTGCTCAGAGCCTTTTGAACCGGTTAGGCTGAACGGTTTAGACAGACTGTCCAGCGAGTGCAGCAAGGTGGAGGTTCCCTGCTGTTTTGGGGTGTCATTACGTGGGGACAACGTACGCCGCTGGTTGTCATGGAAGGCGCTGTAGTGGCCGCACGATACGCGAACGCCATCCTCCGACCGACAGAGCAACAATATTGGCAGTATATTGACGAGGCATTCGTCTTCATGGACGACAAGACGCATCCCCATCGACCACATCTCGTGAATGATTTCCTTCAGGATAACGACATCGCTCGACTAGAGCGGCCAGCATGTTCTCCAGACATGGACCCTATCGGACATGCCTGGGACACGTTGAAAAGTGCTGTTTATGGATGACGTGACCCATCAACCATTCTGAGGGACCTACGCCGAATCACCGTTGTGGACTGGGACAATCTGGACCAAGAGTGCCTTGCTGAACTTGTGGATAGTCTGTCCGACGGATACAGGTATGCATCAAATGCAAGAGGACGTGCTACTGGGTATTAGAGGTACCGGTGTGTGCAGCAGTCGGGGTCACCACATCTGAAGGTCTCACTGCATGGTGGTACAACACGCAATGTGTGTCTCCATGAGCAATAAAAAGGGCGGAAATGGTGTTTATGTTGATCTCTATTCCAATTTTCTGTACAGGTTCCGGAACGCTCGGAACCGAGGTGATGCAAACTATTTTTCATATGTGTATATACTCATATACAAACCACAGATTGTTCTGAAACTTTATTCTATTATTTCTGATTTCAAGGAACAGTGTACATATTTTCATCATTGAATTCATCGATCGTTTCTTCACAATTGGTTTCTTTCATTTTAACTATTGTTCTTACTTTTGTCTTTTGGAATTTCTTCAATATATTGAAACTGCGGCTGTAAACTGCTCAAAATTCCGTACCACAATGAGGGTCCAAGGTACTGTATTAATGCACGAGGTTTGTACAGCATTTCGTGGAAGAAGTTGTGACTCAGTGATGTGACAAGCTTTTGCGGTAACGACTGTATGGTGTGTTCTGTGTTTTTATTCTTTGTAATATTTTAACCCACTGACGTTGTCTGATCGTTTCTTTTTGTTTCTTGTCATTAGACCTGAAGATGACCGACAAGTGGTGATAAAGAGGTAACATTGTACAGGATGTTTCACAGTTCTTGTTAGATACTTCTAGGGATTGTAGTGGAGACGTAGTAGATAAAGTTTCGATAAGAAAGCCACGTCCGGAAATGTGCTGCATGGATGTAATATAAGTTTTAAGTTGTGATCACTTTCATATTTATCGCTTCACGGTGCACATGTAAACTGAGAAGAGGACGCCGTCGGCAGTCCCTGCTGTAATTATGACATCGCATACCATTTCCGTCCGACTAGAACAGCTACGAAAACTGGTACGTTCACGAGTACAAGGGCTGACTGGGGAGCTTCACCAGCGCGACGCACTCTCGCCTTTGAAAACGACCTCCTTTGTCACGGAGAAGACAACTTGGTGCCGGTCGGAGTGGCCGAGCGGTTCTAGGCGCTGCAGTCTGGAACCGCGCGACCGCTACGGTCGCAGGTTCGAATCCTGCCTCGGGCATCGTTGTATGTCCTGTCCTTAGGTTAGTTAGGATTAAGTAGTTCTACGTTTTAGGGGACTGATGACCTCAGAAGTTAAGTCCCATAGTGCTCAGAGCCATTTGAACCACAACCTGGTGACGAGTACTCGAAACACTGTATTTCGTACCGTAAAGTGGGAGATGAGAAAGCAATCCAATCTTCAAACTTAATCTTACATCCAAACGGTACATTTCTTGGTATGTGATCCTTATCAAATGGCTCTGAGCACTACGGGACTCAACTGCTGAGGTCATTAGTCCCCTAGAACTTAGAACTAGTTAAACCTAACTAACCTAAGGACATCACAAACATCCATGCCCGAGGCAGGATTCGAACCTGCGACCGTAGCGGTCTTGCGGTTCCAGACTGCAGCGCCTTTAACCGCACGGCCACTTCGGCCGGCCAATCCTTATCAAAACTGTATCTGCGAAGTACCCTCTTCAGCCTATAGAAGACATATTGTATGCCAAATGAGTAACGAAGGATCCCTTTCAATAAAAAGCTTTATACATCACTGAAGTCGTGCCCTCGAAAATTCAACCATGCTAAATTTCATGGTACTAGCGCTTTTTTACAGATTCATTCTACGAGTATTAGGAACTACGGGATCGTAAGTATTTTCAGTTATAAGTTTGAATTAGTCAATTTTACTGATGCCTGTATGCGCTTTGTGGCTCGTAGGACATGTTTAATTAACCACTGGTGTCCATGAATGACCATAGTGACATGTTATGTTTTATGTTGCAGCTGCGCAGTACAACACCTATGTCACGCTGAAGCTGCAGAATGTGAAGTCGACTACGGTAACGGTGAAAGGCGCCAACCCCTGCTGGGAACAAGACTTCCTGTTGTGAGTACCGCTCATTGCTTCTAAAGTATCTGTGAATATGTTGTGGCCTTCCTGATTTATTTTGAAAATAGCAGAATTCTTCTGCTACTTTTAGTGTATTGATCTGATTCACTCAGAACCTCGTGATTTAATTCCACAACATATCATTATTCTCGTTT
Source organism: Schistocerca nitens (assembly GCF_023898315.1). Taxonomy (NCBI): domain Eukaryota; kingdom Metazoa; phylum Arthropoda; class Insecta; order Orthoptera; family Acrididae; genus Schistocerca; species Schistocerca nitens. The sequence continues at coordinate 17,195,255 of NC_064621.1, read as the reverse complement.
TACTTTCGTTTCTATTCATTTATAGCCTCTTTTCAACGCACCGTCCATTCTTTTCAACTGTTCTTCCAAGATATTTGCCGTCTCTGGCAGAATTACGACGTTATCGGTAAATGAATTTTTTTTCCTTTTAAATCCTTTTAAATATCTTTCCAAAATTCTCCTTAGTTTTCCCTACTGCGTCCTCAGTGTGTAGAGTGAATAACATTTGACATAGGCTGCAACTTTGCCTCACCCTCTTCCGAATTACAGCCTACCATTCGTGCCCTTCGATTCTTAGAAAAGCAGTCTGGTTTCTGTGAACGTTACAAACATTGCCACTGGCCGAACAGGTTTTGTGCAGGACGGTGACTGTTCCGTAGGTGGATATTGCTATCGTCAACTGTTAAAGATTTTATTATGAACAAGAGAGACTCCTTATCCTCCAGTCAGCTACATTTATTTATTATTGTTTATTTGCTATCGATTTCGAAGATCTAAGGATTCCTCTTTAAGCCCTTTGGCTAGCTAATCTACAAGAGTTCGACAAAAATATGGAAACACCGTGAGAAATCGATGCTTGAACATAAATCCAAGCGACAGCGCAACTTGCAGATTGCACTGTTCTGTTGGCAACTGCGCGGTGTCTCAATTCAGTTGCAAGTGGCTGTCGTTGTCAGAAGAGTGTTCCGTATAGTTATAATTGCATTATGTCGGAGCTACGTGAATTCTAACGTGGGAAAATTGTTGGTGCTCATTGGTGTGCACTTCCATGACCACGGTTTTTTAAGTTTTCGGTGGTTGACGATGCATTCTACCCAAGATTTATGTTGCATACAGAAATACCGGAGATTCATCATACGCTAAGTCACAACTTGGATGAAAGTGTATGTTGAGCGATTGCGACGGACTGCCATTGAAGAGGACTGTGACGAAAAATAAACGGACTACAACTGAAAAATACTGTGAGCATCAGAACTACACGAAGGGAGCTCCATAAGCAGGGAATTGCAAGGTGAGCTGTGATACAAATTCCCATAACGATGAAAAAGTGGTGTCCAAACAATATGACTTGGAATAAAGTCATTTAGTCAGATGAGTCCTGTTTCCCACTGTGTCCGACCTCTGGCCGATTTTATGTCCCAACAGTGACACATGGTGGAGGTTCGGTGATGTCGGCAGCCGTTTCCTGGTATCACATGGACCCAAAGGTTACTCGGCAAGGTCACTTGATTGCCAAGGACTATGTGACTGTTTTGGCCATGCCCGTGCCATGGTACACTGTTTGCTGCCCAATGGTGATAGGTCGCTTTCAAGACGAAAGGGTCCCATTCACTCACTTCATATCGTCCATCTCCCCTCTGCCACTCTCTATCCATTTCCTCTTCTCTTTCTATGTCTATCACCTCCTCCCCTGTCTCTCTATCCACCTCCCCGTCCCACACTTCTCAGTTCCTCTCCTGGTGTTCCTTGCTCTTTCCATCTCCTCCTCTTTCCTTTCTCTGTCCATCTCCCCCTCTCTGTCCATTTCCTCTTTTCTTTCTGTCTATCTCCTCCTCCTCTGTCTCTCTATCCACCTCCCTGTCCCACACTTCTCAGTTCTTCTCCTGCTGCCCCCTTGCTCTTTCCAACTCCTCGTCTTTACTTTCTCTGTCCATCTCCCCTCTGCCACTCTCTGTCCATTTCCTCTTCTCCTTCTATGTCTATCTCCTCGTCCCCCGTCTCTCTATACACCTCTCCGTCCCACACTTCTCAGTTCCTCTCCTCCTGCTCCCTTGCTGTTTCCGTCTCCTCCTCTTTCCTTTCTCTGTCCATATCCTCCTCCACCCTCTCTCTGTCTATCTTCTCCTCTTCCACTCATCCAGCTCCTCCTACCACATATCTGTGTCCAGCTGCTCCTTCCCCCTCTCTGTCTCTCCATCTCTTCCTTCCCTTTCTCTCTTGCTGTTTATCATCCTCACCCCAACAGGAGGTTGCTGGTTCTTACTCCCACAGTATTTCTTTCCAGATAGTAAGTAATAGGTGTACGAAGTTTCACTGAAATCGATATATATATATATATATATATATATATATATATATATATATATATAATATAGCATTACGCCAGTAGTTTGTGGGTAAGTTGGAAATCTGAGTCGGTCAGGGACTGTGTCCAGATGGATGCGGCGATCATTCGTGAGAAACGGTGTATATATATTCACCTTTATCTCTAGCAAATTCTGCCCTATAGTTTCATTTCCACGCCGCTTTATGTTCATGACGTCATATTTCCTGAAGTATGCGTCGTATAATGACACGTTTTTGCAGATAAATTCAGTGGTTTATGTCAGTACTGTCGGCAAAATATCTTGCGAATAGAAATATTACGAAAGAAGCAATAACTTTAAGGTCAAGCGTTATGTGGCAGTTATACTGCATGAACAGCAAAAACATGGTGAACAATAAACATTTCTCCTTTCATCGTTTATGGAGGGTGTTAGTCCCAATGTTTAGATTTATGGGGAAAGTTTATTGTTCTTAAATGCTGGATAAATATAGTCTGACTATTGATGCGTCGTGGGATACACTGCTTTCTTACGTCCACTCCACCCTTTTTGAGAGGTAGACGGTTCTTATCCCCACAGTGGTTCTTTCCACACAGTAAGTGATTTGTGTACCTAGATGAGTTGAACTTGATCCAGTGATTTAGGAGAAAATGTAAACATATGTGCACACAAACATACACTCTTACACTTTGTATGGATTCAGCACTACTTTTTGTATTCTTTCTCAACACTCAGTTACCTCCGCCGCACCTCGCTCCCGGTGTCTTCTGTCCGTCTCTGGCGTCGCCTTCGGGGCCATATCTTTCCGCGTAATGCCCTGGCGTATTGTCCCTAAGTCATTTGCGCCGCTTTCAGGTATTATACCACATGTCTCTACCTGGTATATATGACACAACGAGGAATACATTACTCATTCAACGATTTTGTTTTGTAACTGGTGCTTTACTTTAATGAAACTACGACATACTCCCGGATTCCATTCCAGGGCTATTTTATCTGTTATCTGGAGGTTACAAAGTATAATGTTTTTTGCACTTAATCAAATCCAAGCTAACTCTGGAGATTACCACAGAATTTACTTAATTTGTCTTCCTAAGATCTTTATAAGATTCCTTTGAAGCAAAATGAATGTGAAAGTTCTCATCGAACTACACTTCAGTCTGTTTGCTACTTTAGCCCCGAACTTACCTGGAGTTGGCCTCTTGGGTTTACGACTCTGCAGAATGACTGAAAATGACCAGAATCCAGTGTGGACTTGATCTGAGGGCATGTAGCACCCTCTCTATACGTCCTCTATTCCACCTCTCCTCCTTGCACTGTACACATTTTTTTCACTCTCACTCATTCACTCACCCTAACCCTCACCCCCACCCTCTCCCTCACCCTCTCCCTCACTCACCCACGCACACGCACACTTTCTCTTTGACGACAAACGGTCAGCTGAAATGCATTCAGCGAAATGAGTATATTGATGGGGATCCAATCGACCAAAGCACAGTGACAGGAAATTATGTCAGAGAAGATCGTTCAAAGATACTGAAAATTCAACGTAATGTAGACAGAGGTATAGAAACACCAGAAACGCAGCACCTAACCAAGTCCAATAAGGTGCGGGAAAACCGTTGGCATTCAAAGCAGCTTCCAGTCGTTTCGGAATGGATAAACAAAAGTCCTCTACGGTTTCCAAAGGAATGTTACGCAGTTCTTCATGAAAAATAGTGTCAATTCCAGGTAACAATAATGGAGGTGGACAGCGGTCAAGCGCCTTACTCTCCAAAGTAGACTACAAAGACTCAATAATGCTAGGGTGTGTTGACAATGGTGACCATGGGAGATGTGACTCGCGCTTACAAAAGATGGACGGAGAAAGGAAAGAGGAGGAGATGGAAAGAGCAAGGGGGCAGCAGGAGAGGAACTGAGAAGTGTGGGACAGGGAGGTGGATAGAGAGACAGGGGAGGAGGAGATAGACATAGAAAGAGAAGAGGAAATGGACACAGAGTGGCATAGGGGGAGATGGAAGTGAAGGAGTAGATGGACAGAGAGAGGGGCGGGAGGAGATGTACAGAGTGATGAGGAGGAAGAAATGGACTGAGAAAGGGAATGAACAAAGAGAGGGAGGGGAAGAGATGTTCAGAGAAAGGGGAGAGGAACAGAAGGACAGAGAGAGGTGGTGGGAGATGGAGATGGACTGCATGGGGGGGGGGGAGGAGATGAATATTGGGGGAAGGGGGGGGCTGGACTAATAGAATTGGAAAAAAAGTATACCTGGTCATCACTGGATACCCAGCTAGTACTGAATGCAAAAGTGCTCAGAAAAGTCTGATTTTGAAAGTAATAATTCGCATTGACTAGAATACTTTTCATCAAAACTCACGATCGGCTTCACGACCCTAGAAGAGGTATCCTCAGGGATAATGATTCTTTTTACTTTGTCATCGCCGAAAGCTAACTGTCCCTGCCTTGGAGCCACACTCTAAGATTCGCGTCATGTTGTAAGCAAATAACGTGCTAAAAGTGGTAGTCCTTACTTAAAGCGAAGAGGGTAGCAGAACCACACCAGAAGCAGGAAGGTGGTTGAGCGGCAGCAGGCAAGGTAGAACTGACCACTATGCAGTGGGGAAGATGCTCAAGTCTAATTTTCACAAAGTGCTACGTAGTGAGCACAGGCAACATCAGTGCATGATAACAGCTGGTGTCGCTAATTTTATCAGTCGATACAATAATTGGAAGGAAAAAACCACGACTGTATGTCTCTCCTATTTTAGTAAGTAATTTACCTACAAAATTGCCGGAAAAAATGTGCGATGCAACGCGTCGCAGCGCCACCACATCTCAGGGTAACAAACAATTGAATACTACCGCATGTGTGTAGAACCCCTCGGTAGACGAAGAATATGACTTAGCAGTGTCAATGGGTTGCATGTGGCTGCCGCTTTAAATGCCTTTCCATGCGGTCAGATTCCAATAGTAAATGCAGTCAGATTCTAAAATATGTAAAGCATATAAATTCCATCGCACGTAAACGTTAACATTCAATAGCATACAATACTAGTCAACTTATACATGCCGAGACGTAACAGTGCAAGAGAGTACCCATTTATAGTTGGCTTACTATTCAACAATAAACAGTGATAATGGACGAATCTACATGGTGAAACAGAACTCCACAGACAAACTTTGAGTGTATGTATGTTCAAATGGTTCAAATGGCTCTGAGCACTATGGGACTTAACATCTGCGGTCATCAGTCCCCTAGAACTCAGAACTTCTTAAAACTAACCAACCTAAGGACATCACACACATCCGTGCCCGAGGCAGGATTCCAACCTGCGACCGTAGCAGTCGCGCGGTTCCGGACTGAAGCGCCTAGAACCGCTCGGCCACCGTGGCTGGCTGTATGTATGTGGTGTCTGCTTTTTCGGGCATGTCCAAAAGAACACACACCATTTTTGATACTGCAGCCTTACATGATAATGATTTAAAGGAAATAATCAAAGTAGTGCTAGTGCTCATTCAAATACATCAATGGCGAAAGTTGAAAATTTGTGCCGGATCTGTACTCAAACCCGCATATTTCCGTTTTTCACGAACGGTCGCATTGACCGCCTTAGCCGTCCATACACGATCCCTGATCGCTGATCCCTGATCGACTCAAATTTCTAACTTAACCCCGCACCACTTAGTGCCCCTGCCCATTATCCTCGTTATTCGCTGCGATTCGCTGATTCACACAAGTTGCCTCTTTGCCTCAATCCCGGCTGTCTTCACCCTGGGGCAGGCAATGACATGCAGGATGTGGGCCCAGCTCCGGACCTTGGTCTGCATCTAGCGTCCGAGCGTGTCCCCCTGGGGCTGCTGCAGCAGTGTCTTCCACGCTTGTCTGGTGTGTCTTGGGAGGTCCCGAGATCCAGGGCAATCTGGATAGCTGTCGGCTAATGGCCGGGGTCCGCGTGAGTCGGCGCTCATGGAGGAACTGTCCTGTCATCCTTGTGGATGTTGCCGCCTGAGGCGAACCCATTTGGCACGGATGTAAGGGAAAGACTCGGTTTCACGCCGCAGGCGTTTCCTAAGGCTTCGGACGTCAGCCGAGGTTGCTGCCTAGGTGTCAGTGTACGATTGTTCCATTACGAACGTATGATTAGCCCAAGGACGTCCTTTTATCTGGTTCGTGCACGGGGTCTGTGGAGTAGTGACTTGACGAGTCGGCCCAGTGATCCCTTCGGTACAGATGCTCTCACACTCTCGTATTCTTACGGGAATCAGCGAGTCGTTGCAGGTAACTAGGATATTCGGAAATTGAGCTGGAGCATTACGCCAGTAGTTTGTGGGTAAGTTGGAAATCTGAGTCGGTCAGGGACTGTGTCCAGATGGATGCGGCGATCATTCGTGAGAAACGGTGAAATCCTGGTTAGAGTCCCAGTCTGGAACGAATTTTCACTTTTCCCCACTGATGTATTTATATGCCCATGAACAGCTAATATCATTGTTACCTTCGGATAATACACTCTGAGAGGTTGTTAAAGGGATACCATCTGAGTAGTTTGGTTGAAGGGTCCCACAGTATTCGTTCGGCTCGCTACAGCTCGCATTTCGTTTGGTTTATTGTTTCAGGTAGCTTTTATATCTGTTGGACTGAAAATAGTGCACAGCAGTGCAAATGTCGATGGTGTAAGTTCTGTGTCTCGTTTCCATTCGCTCACAGTATCTGCTTTCTTCAAGTCTGCGTTCTGTACTCCCCTGTTGAGCCTAGGGTTTTGTTTTCCGGCGGTGTCAGTTGTGCCTTTACAGTGATGTACAGCAGTACTGTGCAAATGTTTGCTGATGAAGACTTGACTGGTGCGCACCTGGTGTACGGTCTCACTGAAAGCGACGGCAGCCCTGCACAGTGACGCTGCGATCACCTGTTTCCACACCGACGGCAGCCACGTCACAGTGCTTTCGCATATTTACGTGAGGCCCTAGGGGGAAGTATTCTTCCGTCTTAGAGTGGAAGATAATGGCTGTGTGAGGTATGCTACAACACCCGATGATGAAGAGAATGTGCACTATGCGATCAAAAGTATCCGGACACCCCTAAAAACATACGTATTTCATATTAGGTGAATTGTACTGCCACCTACTGGCAGGTACTCCATATCAGCGACCTCGGTAGTCATTAGACATCGCGAGAGAGCAGAATGGGGCGCTCCGCGGAACTCACTGTCTTTGAATGTGGTCAGGTGATTGGGTGTCACTTGAGTCACACGTCTCCAAGCGAGATTTCAACACTCCTAAACATCCCTAGGTCCACTGTTTACGATGTGATAGTGAAGTGGAAACGTGAAGTGACATGTACAGCACAAAAACGAATAGGCCGACCTCGTTTGTTGACTGACAGAGACCGCCGACAGTTGAAAAGGGTCGTAATGTGTAATAGGCAGACATCTATCCAGACCATCACACAGGAATTCCAAACTGCATCAGGATCCACTGCAAGTACTACGACAGTTAGGCGGGAGGTGAGAAAACTTGGATTTCATGGTCGAGCGGCTGCTCATAAGCCACACATCACAATCTGACTTGGTGGTAGCTTTGTAGCAAATTTTCAAAATCCTCGTCATAGAAGGCAGCCGCCTGTGCTTTTTCCGCCACTTCGCTACGCTGGTCAGCAGTTCGTTGTCTGTGCCAAATTGTCGTCTTCACAACCAGTGGTCCATGCGAGCAGAGATAAACATCAGAGAGAGTCAAGTCCTGGCTGAATGGTGGGTCATCAGAAACTTCCCATACGAAACGCTGCTGGAGGGTCCTCGTTGCCCCTGCAGTGATAAGTGTCACGAAGAAGGAAATGCACTACATGTATGTTTCCTGGGGTTGCGCGAAATCAGGCGACATCTCACAGTGGGCACTCGTGCTTGGCGGGAAACACTATTGGTGTAGGCACCTTTACGTGCCCAACGGCCGTTCCGCAGTGGTAACAACGGTTCCCGTCAGATCACTGAAGTTAAACGCTGTCGGGCTGGGCGAGCTCTTGGATGGGTTACCATCCGATCGGATTAGCGCTGTTGGCAAGAGTGGAGCGTTCTGCCCAACACATCTATGCAGAGCTTCATCGGATTTTCGCAGTCATTTTCATTCGCGAACTATCGGACCTCATTTTCGGAATAGCTTTCGAAATATTTTATGTTTCATTCTTGAGATCATAAGACAGTCGATCGTGTGTCACTGTACACTGAGCCGTGATGATGTAAGTCAAAATTTTGAAGTTCTCTGCATTTGTTACGCGGTGTACTGTGCATCGACGTACCAAACTCGGACAAAAGTATACGTGTTTCATTTGAGGGTTATTACATTACTCTGTGTTAGTGCTGTACAGTTTGTTTATTGCATATTAAAGGCGTCTTCACTGTTGTGAAAGTATTTTTACAGAAACAAGGCTTATTGCGGTTAAAGACTGAGTAAATCATAATTAATTTATTAGTCCATAACAATCCGAGCCGCCGAAGTGTACCGAAATACTCATAGGCTATCCCTTGACAACCTCTGAAAGTTTAAGAGTAGGGTTGTAGTTGACTCTTTGTTCATGACTTTCGGTACATGAATAAACTGAATAAACAGTGGTGTATACCTGACCTGTCAGGACTATAAAACATAACTACCGTCTAGTTATAACTACCGTCTAGTTATAACTACCGTCTAGTTATATTGTCACTAGTGTCCATGTCCCGGAGTTGTACCGCACTTGCACTACATACACGAGGTCTTGTTAATCATCATAGTCAATTATAACAAGCTCCTTATTATCACGATGCAGGTTATTCGTCCACAGATTGGTAATTTTTGAAAAAAAAACGAATTCTGAAGTATTCTATTATAATTATAAAAATTTTTTTCGTATGGAACGCATTATTACACATGTGTCTCGCATTCTAAAGGCGGATGACTATGCAACACGCGCAGCTAAAGTGGCTTTGAAGGTTAAAATGACGAGAAATGTGATACTGCTAGTTATCTGACCGATATTGTGTAACAAATGACGGAAACATTCGCGAGTGGTCAAACACGGATGCCAATTAACCGGGGTTGGACCACCTAAGTGATACGGGTGTCGTGAACAAACTGCATTCGATGGAAGAAGAGAGCGAAGACGATCCGATCGAGAAATCCGCCATCAAACAAACGATCGCACTGTAATGCGTGATCTGTTATCAGAGTATGTTGGACAAAATCTGTTTGATTACACCGATGTTCTGCCTATCCGGGAAATGAGAACCGTGGTCAAGAAAAGCAGTGACTGAAAATCAGAAATAGAGAAAAACGTACGAGTATTTCCCGAAAGTTAACTGAAAGCAAGTGATACCAGTATAGCGTATAATAAGCGTAATTTTGTAAATACATCCTTAGTTTTGGACGAGTGACGAGGAAAATGGTTCAAATGGCTCTAAGCACTATGGGACTTAACATCTGAGGTCACCAGTCCCCTACACTTACAACTACTTAAAGCTAACTAACCTAAGGACATCACACACATCCATGCCGAGGCAGGTTTCGAACCTGCGGCCGTAGCAGCAGCTCGGTTAAGGACTGAAACGCCTAGACCGCTCCGTCACAGCGGCCGGCGACGCATAAATATGGCAGTGGTATTTCAAATGTGACATAAAACATGTTCCGTAAACACATCAAATACAGTTTCCTTTAAAACACCCGTGTTTCCGATTACATGTGTTTTTACGATTATCTAGGCGGTCTCGTGTTCCCACAGACGGGCATAGTTGGCAGATTCCTCTACAGTTAAATGATCAACTATTTACATTATCCAACACTTCCTTCGATTATATCAGACAGCCACATTTGACATCAGATGATGTCTTCCGCTCTACTCTCATTATCTGTTTGCTCGCCGCTTTGAGTACGCAAGCACCATTACTTCTTCTTGGTTTGGCCACAGAAGCTTTTTCTGCAAAATGGCTTCACATACCAGTGTCCCGTAACTGTAACTAATGCATTTGTCTTTGTAACAGCGTTCTTCACAGTAGCATTGGGGAAGGAGGAATAGTAGAAAACAGTTTTAAAAAGTGACGTAATACTCGTGTTCTACAAAAGAATGTTTTGAAGAAAGTAACTGGCATGAGCACATGTGTCTGCCTCAGCACCCGACCTTCCACGAGTTGGTCTCTTGAGTTTCCTGCGCTGCAGAATGGGTCGCTTTTTAAGTTGAAACGGGCAGTCTGTTTTCATATCGGGCTCGATTCGAGACGAGAGAAAAGAACGTGCCTTTTATTTCCTCGTATTCAAATGCGGAGAAATATCTTCACAGAAGACGCAGAACTGTTTACTACTGCGCGTGTTCGCCCGCTCATATGAGGAAGAGAGAGAGAGAGAGAAGGGGGGAGGTTATGGGAGTGGAAATATTCTCGGAAATGAGTCAGAAGGTTTCATCCCTGTATCGTCAGCAGTATTTGTGAATTTCCGAGCGCCAGCGTGCTCGAATTGGAAAGGAATTCGCCGCAGTGCTCTCTGTTCAGTTACTGGATGAGAAGGACTGAGTCGCGCCATTGCACTGGCTAACGAGCGCTGTTGTCATACTGATTCGTTTCTCATATATCAGATTTCTTGTGGTTTTTCTCAGTAATTTTGCGTGGATGTTAAAACTGAATATGGCTTTGAGCAGGATATGTATTCAACGACAGAGAAAACTTTGCTTCCTATCCAGTGTAAATACAAGCTACATTTAAAAGTCAGTGTCTTTGTCAGGTAATAGCTTATTAAGATTAGAAACGGACTGAGTATCCGTAAAATCGCGTACCTGGGTCTCTACCAAATCATACTTTCAAAAATGAAATATTGTGATTAACTGTTTACTCAGTCATCAATCCAAATATCGAAGCAGTAGAATATCTCGGTGTAATGGATACGTCACAGGATATATATATGCTCGTACATCTTTTTAAGTAACGGTCAGTTTCTTTGGACAATTATAACATCCGTGTCCCTTAATTTTCTAGTGATAATGTAGCTGGTACCTTTCTGTCCATCTGCTTAATCTTCATAGTGTACTAATGTTTCATAGAATTCATTCATTTTGACTCAGTCCTGGGAATATTCCTGCTCTTCACTGTTTTTCTCTCTCAGTTTTTTTTCACTTAAATTCCAATATTTTCCATTAACATTGCAATTAAAGTATTTAACAGTGTATTCAGCATTGCTTTTACTCCTGTTTACACTTGAATCCTGTTCAGTTTCCTACTCTACAACTTCGTTAACGGTACACGCTTGGCGTTGTTTTTGTAGAGGTGCACTTGGATAGCCCCACATTTAGGAGATAATTTGTGTTGATTACTTCAGTTAAGTGTTAATTAATTATCCACTTGAATGTGACATTTGCCATTAATAGCAAACGGAAGGAATATGGGCGCCAGCAGCATGTTACTAACGTTTTAGTTCCAAAAGAAATACCTTTCTTGGACCACAACTAGACTAACAACAGCTATCCTTCAAAAACTTATTCTGATGCAATTAATATCTTACCCTCAAACATTAAAATTAAAAACATAAAATCAACAATACTTTTATTGTGTTAATAAGTGTAGCAAAGTACGAGAGGACTTGAGATAGTACTGTACATATTATTGTGGCAGGCCTAATAACTTACATCCAGTATTGCACTGATACGTGGGACTCTACTTAACAACTCGGTTAGCAAGTCACTTCAAACAACAGTGCCAATGTTCTACGAATCGTTCAATTCGTCGCGATAGATACCCTCTCCTTGGGCACGGCGCCGTTTAAGAACCACTGTCTGAAAGTCCCCAACATTGGAAAATCTGCTCTGCCACCCCATCCCCCCTTCCACCTACTCCTGCAGATGTTCTTTCAGGTCGGGTCGCTGAGAAGATGGAAACAGCATAGTTCAAGATCTGGACTTGCCGATCAGCATCACAAACGTCTGTGCAGCTTGGTCAAACTGTTGGCTCACTTTCGTTACTGCTGGAAGCGCCATTACGTTTGGTCACGTGTTGTTATTGTGATCTTCAGCCCGTAGATACATTTGATGCCCCTCTCCGTGCCACTATATACTGTGCAAACCACTTCATCACCGAATAACTGCTGCAGCCTACAACGTTCTGAAACTTTATACTAGTTTCATCTCTTGATCTCCCAATTCGAATTTTATTCCCCCAAACTTCTTTCCATATTCCATATTGTTGATCCCTTGATATCTTAGAATGTGTCACAAATTTCTTTTCTCCTCAGTTCTATTCAGTATCTCCAAATTAGTTACGCGATTTACACATCTCATCTACAGCATTTTCTGTAGCACCACATCTTAAAAGCTGCCATTTTCTTCTTGTCTAAACGGTTTTTCGTCGATTTTTGCACTGATATACATGGCTACAGTCCAGACAAATAACCTCACAGAATTCTTCTTACCATTTAAATCTACACTGGAGAGCGAAAGAAACTGGCACACCTGCCTAATATCGTGTAGGGCCCCTGCGTGCACGCAGCAGCGCCGCAACACGATGTGGCATGGACTCAACTAATATTTGAAATAGAGCTGGAGGGAATTGACACCATGGATCCTGCTGGTGTGTCTATAAAACCGCAAGAGTACGAGGGGTTGGGGATCTCTTCTGACGAGCACGTTGCAAGGCAATCCAGACATGCTCTATAATGTTCAAGTCTGGGGAGTTTGGCAGACAGTGAAAGTATTTAAACTCAGAAGATTGTTCCTGGAGCTACTCTCTAGCAATCCCGGGCGTGTGGGGTGTCGCATTGTCCTGATGCAGTTGCCCAAGTCCGTCGGAATGCACAAAGGACATGAATGGATGCAGGTGATCAGACAGGATGCCTACATAAGTGTCACCCGTCAGAGTCGTATCTAGACGTAACAAGGGTCTCATATCACTCGAACTGCACACGCCACACACTATTACAGAGCCTCCACCAGCTTGAACAATACCCTACTGACATGGGATGTTCATAGATCCATGAGGTTGTCTCCATACCCGTACACGTGCATCCGCTCGATACAGTTTGAAACGAGACTCGTCCGTCCAGGCAGCATGTTTCCGGTCATCAACAGTCCAGTGTCGGTGTTGACGGACGCAAGCGTGGCGTAAACCTTTGTGTCGCGCAGTCATCAAGGGTACACAAGTGGGCCTTCGGCTTCGAAAGACCGTATCGATGATGTTTCGTTGAATGATCCACACGCTGACAGTTGTTGATGGCCCAGCATTGAAATTTGCAACAATTTTCGAAAGGATTGCACTTCTGTCACGTTGAAGGATCCTCGTCAGTCGTCGTTGGTCCCGTTTTTGCAGACACTTTTTCCGTCCGCAGCGATGTCTGAGATTTGATGTTTTACTGGGTTCTTGACATTCACGGTACACTCGTGAAATTGTCGTACTTTAAAATCACCACTTCATCGCTACATCGGAGATGCTGTGTCCCATTGCTCCTGCGCCGACTATAACACCACGGTCAAACTCATTTAAATCTTCATAACCTGCCATTGTAGCAGCAGTAACCGATCTAACAACTGCGCCAGACTTTTGTTGACTTATATAGGCGTTGCCGACCGTAGCGTCGTATGCTGCTTGTTTACAAATGGTTGAAATGGTTCTAAGCACTATGGGACTTAACAAAATGGTTCAAATGGCTCTGAGCACTATGGGACTCAACTACTGAGGTCATTAGTCCCCTAGAACTTAGAACTAGTTAAACCTAACTAACCTGAGGACATCACAAACATCCATGCCCGAGGCAGGATTCGAACCTGCGACCGTAGCGGTCTTGCGGTTCCAGACTGCAGCGCCTTTAACCGCACGGCCACTTCGGCCGGCGGGACTTAACATCTGAGGTCATCAGTTCCCATGACTTAGAACCACTTAAACCTAACTAACGTAAGAAATCACACACATCCAAGACCCGAGGCAGGATTCGAACCTGCGTCCGCAGCAGCAGCGCGGTTCCGGACTGAAGCGCTTAGAACCGCTCGGTCACAGCTGCCGGCCTATTTACATATCTCTATATTTGAATACGCATTCCTATACCACTTTCTTTGGCGCTATAGTGTGTATTCAGTGTTACAAGTTTCTTTTCTTCAGAAATGATTTTCTTGCTATTGTCAGTCTAAATTTTGTATCCTCTTTACGTCGGCTATCATCCGTTATACTCATCTACTACATTAAGTGTCCTGTTTTCTGAGCTAATTCTCGCAGCATCACCGTATTTAATTACTCTAAGTTCCATAATTCTTATTTTGCTTTTGTTGGTGTTCATCCTCCTTTGAAGATACTATCCATTTCGTTCAACTGCACTTCCAAGTCTAATGCTGTCTCTGATAGAATTTCAGTGTCGTCGGCACACCTCGAAATTTTTACTTGTATTTTCTTCCTGAACTTAAATTCCTACGCCGAATCTCTCTTTGGTTTTCCTTCACTGCTTGCTCTGCGTACAGATGAAATAAAACTGGGAATAGGCCACAACTGTGTCTCACTTGTTCCAAATACCGCCAGAATTTCACGATAACTCTGAACGTTTCTTGTAATATTTAAACTCGTGTTCGTAAGTGTCAGGTTGGTATCTGAGGAGTGCGTATAAAAATTAACCCTCTGACTTTTTGGTAAAACAGCTTCAAAATTAAGAAGACAGCACTTTACAGAAATCTTCTACTGGTATTACGTCTCCGGCCGGCCGGGGTGGCCGAGCGGCTCTAGGAGCTACAGTCTGGAACCACGCTACGGTCGCAGGTTCGAATCCTGTCTCGGGCATGGATGTGTGTGATGTCCTTAGGTTAGTTAGGTTTAAGTGGTTCTAAGTTCTAGGGGACTGATAACCTTAGTCCCATAGTGCTCAGAGCCATTTGAACCATTTTTATTACGTCTTCGAATTGACGTGATGTTATTTTGACAAATACTCCGACGAGCACTGCGCCTTACAATGGACATGAACTTCGATGATAATTAAATTTATTGGTATACCTGTGAGTACGGAACGCTCCTCTGCTCCGCAACTTATTGTTATTAGGAATAGGGATGTACTGGCAAAAATGAAATTTCATCTGTCGTACTTGGGAACTGCAATGCAGGACGGTATCTTTGGAAATTTCGTGAAATGTCTCTCAACACACAGCTCGTGATGTGCAATGCGAGTGTGCAAACAGAGTCATGAAAGTAAAAATGAGGATCTAATCTTAACGCCTGGTTGAAGAGAACAAAGACTTCAATTTTAACCATGCTCCATTAAGCCACGACAACAATACTCCTTTTCATAAAGTTCTCGCACCAAGACAACTCAGTAAAATATTTCTTAATGACTTTCCTCTGTACGATTGCCTTCCTTGACACTTGTTTCAACTGTAGGACAAAACAATATATTGCTTTATAAAATTTCTACAGAAAAATTTAACTGTGAGCAGTATTCTAACAATTAGAAGCTACACCATTACAAACATAAAAACCCAGGTTACCTTAAAAATTGGCTTTTGTCATTCTTCCATTAATAGAATCTCCTTCCCTGAATACATTTCCTCAAAACATATTATTACAAAATACTTTTTAAATAATCCTGTCACGAAATACACTCAAACGCAGTCTTACAAAGAATATGGTTAAATCGATAGTAAAGAAGTTTGAGAACATTTATGAAATTCGCAACTTCGTTCACATTTATGGCCAGAAATTCCTGAATATCCTCAGGGCAGATATTGACAGCCCCCTTTCAAATGTGGGCAATTTACACACTTGCCCAAAAGAATCGTACTGTTCGGTATACCTGGACTTTCGGGATGCTTCCAGTTGCCCCGCTATTTGAGGCGCAGACTTTGTGGTGCATCTGTTATCCAAACGGGAGCAGCTGTAATATAAAAAAAGAAAGAAAAGAAAAGAAAAGAAAAGTAAAAGAAAAAAAAGAAAAAAAGAAGAAATCAGATCATGTACTCTCTTCTCACAATGAGATGTAATATAAAAAAAGAAAGAAAAGAAAAGAAAAGTAAAAGAAAAAAAGAAAAAACAAAAAATCAGATGATGTACACTCTTCTCACAATGTGGGATAACATGTGTAACTTACTTGGTGAGGTGTCTACCCATAAACCTAGAAAATTCGACCCTGACAAGGGGAGGCCGCCAATTGTGAAATTCAGATTTGATTCATACTGCGCATAATAAAAACTCATGGCCAGAGATGTAATGTGGCAAAGCACCAAGATGCACTTCTCAGCCGACTGGCAGCCCCAATTCTTCATTTTTCCAAATCAACTAGCTGTCAGCAACTATCGTTACTATTGTGTAAGGTCCTCTTTTTGGCAATGATTGACACATACACACTCTAACAACGCATAATTTTGAGTAACGTATATACTTTTAGTATTGGTGGCACATTTATGTGATCCAAAGCTGAAAAACACAATGCAAAGCTTTCGTGTGGACACCGTGCACTGTGTTCCTCTGAAGCAGTATTACTACATTTTAACTTTTTTCTTGCTGATATCTGTGAACGTCTGTGTCCTATTCAGTCAGCATTTTATCAGGTGGCATTGAGAGCCGCCCCAATTGTCTATTACAATGATACACAGATGAAACATTGCGGTTCGTCAGGATATACAGGTATGTGTGACTGGGGCTAGTTTATATGGCGACTTCTGCAGTCTCTTTTGCTCCGTGCGATTTGGTAGTCCTCTTGACACAAAGCTTACAGCTTTGAGGGACTATTGTACAGTTTCCAAAATTTCTTGCACAATATTCTCATTGTGGCGATAGAGAATGGTCAGTCTCACCCTAGGGTGGTGGATTGACGCTCTGCTCACTTTGTTCCAGACGCTGAACGCTTCTGTTGTTACCTTATCCAAAAATTATCTGGATATAAAAACAGCGCTTCTGCCAGTAATTTGAGCGCTTTATAGTTTACTAAATGTGTGAGCCATTTTGTAAGTGTACTCGTGGAGTTCCAGGAAAGAATATATTGGTTTAGTTGAGTTTGTAGTCGGCTCTTAGTTAAGTAGAGCTGTGATGGCCCCATCCTGTCCTTCATTTTTATTATGTATGGCCACCGTCACTGTGATCAAACAAGAATTAAAGTTGTAGTTAGCTTGGAGATGGAGAAGAGCCTGATGCTTCCCACAATGGCCAGGATACAGAGCTGGGATAGTTCTAATCCATGCCAGTGGATACAGGTCCCCGTTTCAACGGATTCTGTAAATTTAATAATTAGATACGAAGTTCAAGAGAATAAGTACTGTCGTCTAACATCAAAGTACGAGTAGATGAAACGTTTTTTTAGGGCTGCGTTTATACCAACAGTCGGATTAGAACTCCCAAGTCTTTGGTCGTGCATACGCAGGGTGTATCAGAAATTGTGGTCAGTGATTCACACATCGACAGTACAGGACCAAAGTAGCTAAAAAGCTCCAATAAACATTGGGCCGCAGATCAATCCGTGCCGAAGTGTCGCATTAATTCGAGTTGGGAACAAACTGCAAACGCCCCTGCATCTCGCATTATTTACGTTGCTATCTCGAGGTTTGGGCTCCAGTAGCTGTTTGCTTACGCATGCGCAACTAGTCCCCCTTCCCCCGCCGTGCATTGCGCCGTACCGGCCTCACAGTCTGTTACGAACTTGTAGGTGCCGTGGACAGAGGTAATACCAATGAAGAGTACGCTGGCATGCACTTCATGTATGGCAAAGCAAATGTCTACATCCACATCTACATCTACATCTACATTCATACTCCGCAAGCCAACCAACGGTGTGTGGCGGAGGGCACTACGTGCCACTGTCATTACCTCCCTTTTCTGCTCCAGTCGCGTATGGTTCGCGGGAAGAACGACTGTCGGAAAGCCTCCGTGCGCGCTCGAATCTCTTTAATTTTATATTCGTGACCTCCTCGGGAGGTATAAGTAGGGGGAAGCAATATATTCGATACCTCATCCAGATACGCACCCTCTCGAAACCTGGCGAGCAAGCTACACCGCGATGCAGAGCGCATCTCTTGCAGAGTCTGCCACTTGAGTTTGCTAAACATCTCCGTAACGCTATCACGGTTACCAAATAACCCTGTGACGAAACGCGCCGCTCTTCTTTGGATCTTCTCTATCTCCTCCGTCAACCCGATCTGGTACGGATCCCACACTGTTGAGCAATACTCAAGTATAGGTCGAACGAGTGTTTTGTAAGCCACCTCCTTTGTTGATGGACTACATTTTCTAAGGACTCTCCCAATGAATGTCAACCTGGTAACCGCCTTACCAAGAATTAATTTTATATGATCATTCCACTTCAAATCGTTCCGCACGCTACTCCCAGATATTTTACAGAAGTAACTGCTACCGGTGTTTGTTCCGCTATCATATAATCATACAATAAAGGATCCTTCTTTCTATGTATTCGCAATACATTACATTTGTCTATGTTAAGGGTCAGTTGCCACTCCCTGCACCAAATGCCTATCCGCTGCAGATCTTCCTGCATTTCGCTACAATTTTCTAATGCTGCAACTTCTCTGTATACTACAGCATCATCCGCGAAAAGCCGCATGGAACTTCCGACACTATCTACTAGGTCATTTGTATATATTGTGAAAAGCAATGGTCCCATAACACTCCCCAGTCTGTAGACGTCTCTCCATTGATAACAACATGCTGTGTTTTGTTTGCTAAAAACTCTTCAATCCAGCCACACAGCTGGTCTGATATTCCGTAGACTCTTACTTTGTTTATCAGGCGGCACTGTGGAACTGTATCGAACGGCTTCCGGAAGTCAAGCAAAATAGCATTTACCTGGGAGCCTGTATGTAATATTTTCTGGGTCTCATGAACAAATTATGAGGTGGGTCTCACACGACCGCTGTTTCCGGAATCCATGTTGATTCCTACAGAGTAGATTCTGGGTTTCCAAAAACGACATGATACGCGAGCAAAAAACATGTTCTAAAATTCTACAACAGATCGTCTTCAGAGATATAGGTCCATAGTTTTGCGCATCTGCTCGACGACCTTTCTTGAAGACTGGGACTATCTGTGCTCTTTTCCAATCATTTGGAACCTTCCGTTCCTCTAGAGACTTGTGGTACACAGCTGTTAGAAGGGGGGCAAGTTCTTTCGCGTACTCTGTGTAGAATCGAATTGGTATCCCGTCAGGTGCAGTGGACTTTCCTCTGTTGAGTGATTCCAGTTGCTTTTCTATTCCTTGGACACTTATTTCGATGTCAGCCATTTTTTCGTTTGTGCGAGGATTTAGAGAAGGAACTGCAGTGCGTCTTCCTCTGTGAAACAGCTTTGGAAAAAGGTGTTTAGTATTTCAGTTTTACGCGTGTCATCCTCTGTTTCAATGCCATCATCATCCCGGAGTGTCTGAATATGCTGTTTCGAGGCACTTACTGATTTAACGTAAGACCAGAACTTCCTAGGATTTTCTGTCAAGTCGGTACATAGAATTTTACTTTCGAATTCACTGAACGCTTCACGCATAGCCCTCCTTACGCTAACTTTGACATCGTTTAGCTTCTGTTTGTCTGAGACGTTTTGGCTGCGTTTGAACTTGTAGTGAAGCTCTCTTTGCTTTCGCAGTAGTTTCCTAACTTTGTTGTTGAACCACGGTGGGTTTTTCCCGTCCCTCACAGTTTTACTCGGCACGTACCTGTCTGAAACGCATTTTACGATTGTCTTGAACTTTTTCCATAAACACTCAACATTGTCAGTGTCGGAACAGAAATTTTCGTTTTGATCTGTTAGGTAGTCTGACATCTCTTGCTAAACCGATAAACATTCCTTCCTTTTTTTATATTGCTATTAACTTCCATATTCAGGGATGCTGCAACGGCCTTATGATCACTGATTCCCTGTTCTGCACTTACAGAGTCGAAAAGTTCAGGTCTGTTTGTTATCAGTAGGTCCAAGATGTTATCTCCACGAGTCGGTTCTCTGTTTAATTGGTTCAAATGGGTCTGAGCACTATGGGACTTAACTTCTTTGGTCATCAGTCCCCTAGAACTTAGAACTACTTAAACCTAACTAACCTAAGGACATCACACACATCCATGCCCGAGGCAGGATTCGAACCTGCGACCGTAGCGGTCGCTCGGTTCCAGACTGTAGTGCCTAGAACCGCTCGGCCACTCCGGCCGGCTCTCTGTTTAATTGCTCGAGGTAATTTTCGGATAGTGCACTCAGTATAATGTCACTCGATGCTCTGTCCCTATCACCCGTCCTAAACATCTGAGGTTCCCTGTCTATATCTGGTAAATTGAAATCTCCACCTAAGACTATAGCATGCTGAGAAAATTTCCAAATTTTCTCTCAGTTGTTCTGCCACTAATGCTGCTGAGTCGGGAGGTCGGTAAAAGGAGCCAATTATTAACCTAGCTCGGTTGTTGAGTGTAACCTCGACCCATAATAATTCACAGGAACTATCCACTTCTACTTCATCACATGATAAACTACTACTAACAGCGACAAAGACGACACCACCGGTTGCATGCAATCCATCCTTTCTAAACACCGTCTGTGCCTTTGTAAAAATTTCGGCAGAATTTATCTCTGGCTTCAGCCAGCTTTCTGTACCTATAACGATTTCAGCTTCGGTGCTTTCTATCAGCGCTTGAAGTTGCGGTACTTTACCAATGGAGCTTCGACAGTTTACAATTACAATACCGATTGCTGCTTGGTACCCTCATGTCCTGACTTTGCCCAGCACCCTTTGAGGCTGTTGCCATTTCTGTACTTGCCCGATGCCATCTAACATAAAAAACCGCCCAGTCCACGCCACACAACCCCTGCTATCCGTGTAGCCGCCTGCTGCGTGTAGTGGACTCCTGGCCTATCCAGCGGAACCCGAAACCCCACCACCCTATGGCGCAATACGAGGAATCTGCAGCCCACACGGTCGCAGAACCGTCTTAGCCTCTGATTCAGACTCTCCACTAGGCTCTGTACTAAAGGTCCGCAGTCAGTCCTATCGACGATGCTGCAGATGGTGAGCTCTGCTTTCATCCCGCTAGCGATCAGATAGCCGCCGGAAGCCAGAGAGGATTTCCTCCGATCAATAGCGACATGAGCGACCACCTGCAGATGGGTGCACCCTGTACCCTTCATGGCATCCGGAAGGACACTTTTCACATCTGGAATGACTTCCTCCCGGTATGCACACGGAGTGCACATTGGTTTTCTTTCCCTCTCTTGCTGCCATATCCATAAGGGGCCCCATTACGCACCTGACGTTGGAGCGCCCAACTACCAGTAAGCCCACCCTCTGCGACCGCCCGGATCTTGCAGACTGAGGGGCAACCGCTGGAACAGGACAAGCAGCCATGTCCGTCCGAAGATCAGTATCAGCCTGAGACAGAGCCTGAAACCGGTTCGTCAGACAAACTGGAGAGGCCTTCCGTTCAGCCCTCCGGAATGTCTTTCGCCCCCTGCCACACCTCGAGACGACCTCCCACTCTACCACAGGTGAGGGGTCAGCCTCAGTGTGGACAGTATCCCGGGCAGCCACAGTCGTAATCCGATCGGGGGATGCGTGGGACTAGCTGGCCGTCCCCGACCAACCCCCATCCAGACCCCCACAGTGATGCCCATTGGTAACAGCCTCAAGCTGTGTGACCGAAGCCAACACCTTCCAACACTGGCTATGCGCCCAGCGGGCAGTGGGGCACTATGCTTTGTAAATTTTTTCAATCTGTTGCATCCTTGAGCCCCCGGTTCTAGATGTACCCTTGTCCGGTTAATGGCTGACGCTACAGATCTTTATTTATGAAAATATACAGTACAATCAGATACAAATTTTACATATTCACATACACCTTTACCTTTAATCCAAACAAATACAGATTCATTAGGATTACGTTTATACAATACAAGTGGAGACGTAGAGTCATAAGCAGATTTACCAAAATCTTTATTAGCGATTTCAAACATATGGTAGGTACGAGAGGCAATTACGTCTCTATCATTAAAACATTCAAGTCCAGGTACACTAGACACTCCACTACCGCCTCTCTCAATGGCAACAGTAAACCATCCATTTCCATGTGAGAATCCAAGCTGAAATTAAGTGAACATCCAAGAAATACACAAGGTCCATCTACGAGGGCGTGGACTGCAACACTCTTGGCTGGAATCCGATTTTTCTTGTCTCCTGATGTTGTAGTAAGTTCAATGTTTTCTATATTTTTGTAAACTGTTGTGCGACGGCGACGTCGATATCTCCTGTACGGCATTTTGAATGCATAGCCAGTGCAGTGTTCATGAATGAGGCTGGATTTACTTGTGACGGTATTTTTACCTAACACAACTGTCACATTTGGGTCGATGTCAATCCTAATGCAACATACGTATCACAATATCAGCAACGTTATTTGTTGGACCGCATAATTGGATGACACTTCCCAGCACAGAGACTAACCGTGCAGCAGTACAAGCGGTTTCTAGGGGACTGTACGTCCAGATTTACAGGATGATGTGCTCTAGTAACAGCAACTGAACAAGTTAATAAACGCTCTACAGCTTAATTCTTTTAGAATAATGTGATTTGTGAAGAGCTCTAGTGCGAAAGGCGTAAAAGCGAACTCGACTTTGATTTAATGTGACAGCGCGTGATAAAACAGTAATCGCTATTAAGCAGGCTCCATCCCTTGCAGCGAGTCGGAATTTCATCGACTGACTGCACGCAACAGGTGGTGAGGTGGAGCACGTGGCCTTCTGCGAGTGGCTGCTGGCGGTGCGTCTGCGTATTCACTCACCGAAACAGAGCCACTGCCAGGTCCCAACGGTTCATAAAGCGTTAGCTGTCTTATACTTCACAGAATGTTTCATGGATCATTATGCCGCCAGTGAAATGAAACAAAGTGATACACATTTGAACGTTTCTTACTAGTACGATATAATGGTGCATGAAACATATGATGAGGTGATTGAAAACTGGAAACTGATCATTCCAATAAACACGAAGCAGATCTAACACTGGCTTTGTAAGCATTGTTCACTGTCTTCCTGAACTCTTTCAGTTGCGTAACCTCACAAACATTGTAACGATGAATAGAACCTTGACTGTATGTGTTACGGTACCAGGAGAGAGAGATACCGTAAATCTGTATTACATTGCTTCTTTATTTCATTTCAGTATTGATCAGGGACTAGCTTAAATGATGCCGTACACGGAAGAGTCATGTACACTACTGGCCATTAAAATTGCTACACCAAGAAGAAATGCAGATGATAAACGGGTATTCATTGGAAAAATATATTATACTAGAACTGACATGCAATTACATTTTCAAGCAATTTGACTGCATAGATCCTGAGAAATCAGTACCCAGAACAACCACCGTAATAACAGCATTGATACACCTAGGCATTGAGTCAAACAGAGCTTGGATGACGTGTACAGGTACAGCTGCCCATGCACCTTCAACACGATAACACAGTTCATCAAGAGTAGTGACTGGCGTATTGTGACGAGCCAGGTGTTCGGCTACCATTGACCAGACGTTTTCAATTGGTGAGAGATCTGGAGAATGTGCTCGCCAGGGCAGTAGTCGAACATTTTCTGTATCCAGAAAGGCCCGTACAGGACCTGGAACATGCGGTCGTGCATTATCCTGCTGAAAAGTAGGGTTTCGCAGGGATCGAATGAAGGGTAGAGCCACGGTCGTAGCACATCTAAAATGTAACGTCCACTGTTCAAAGTGCCGTCAGAGCGAACAAGAGGTGAGCGAGACGTGTAACCAATGGCACCCCATACCATCACGCCGGGTGATACGCCAGTATGGCGATGACGAATACACGGTTCCAATGTGCGTTCACCGCGATGTCACCAAACACGGACGCGACCATCATGATGCTGTAAACAGAACCTGGATTCATACGAAAAAATGACGTTTTGCCATTCGTGCCCCCAGGTTCGTCATTCAGTACACCATTTCATGCGCTCCTGTCTGTGATGCAGCGTCAAGGGTAACCGCAGCCATGGTCTCCGAGCTGACAGTCCATGCTGGTGCAAACGTCGTCGAAGTGTTTGTGCAGATGGTTGTTGTCTTGCTAACGTCCCCATCTGTTAACTCAGGGATCGAGACGTGGCTGCACGATCCATTACAGACATGCGGATACGATGCCTGTCATCTCGACTGCTAGTGATACGAGGCCATTGGGATCGAGCACGGCGTTCCGTATTACCCTCATGAACCCACCGATTCCATATTCTGCTAACAGTCATTGAATCTCGACCAACGCGAGCAGCAATGTCGCGATACGATAAACCGCCATCGCGATAGGCTACAATCCGACCTTTATCAAAGTCGGAAACATGATGGTGTGCATTTCTCCTCCTTACACGAGGCATCACAACAACGTTTCACCAGGCAACGCCGGTCAACTGCTGTTTCTGTATGAGAAATCGGTTGGAAACTTTCCTCATGTCAGCACGTTGCGGGTGTCACCACCGGCGCCAACCTTGTGTGAATGCTCTGAAAAGCTAATCATATGCATATCACAGCATCTTCCTCCTGTTGGTTAAATTTCGCTTCTGTAGAACATCATCTTCGTGGTGTAGCAATTTTAATGGCCAGTCGTGTATCTTGGCTCTGCCACTGTTACGAGAAAAGGTATTTCGGGTGAAGGTGCTTAATTTTTTATTTATTACAGAAATTGTGTTGTGTGTTGTATTTTGTATTTTATTCTGTATACTTTCAACGATCCTAGATACTATTTCCGATGAATCCGATCTCTACATAGAATTGCTTATTCTATATTCGTATGGGTTCAGGTAATGACTATTAACACTTCGACAACTGTTTAGTAATCTCTTAACCTATTACTGGAATTTGAGCGCGGTATGTAGATATGCTTATTACCGTATTACTTCCAGTTTATCTTGGTGTCATTAAGTTTACCATACTTACGGCCGATATTAATTCAATCCAAATAATGCTCTGTCAGCTATAACAAGTCGAGTACATTTGTAAAATTTATTGTCTCTTTTAATACAGACCGAACGTTAACAGATACAGTTATAATGGCAGGATAAACAGCATTACTGGAATATCGCTATTATTACTGCTAATGCCAGTACAGCTCAATAGTCATTAAAACGTGCTGCGGTTAGTCACGTTATGGTTACAGTTCTTGTAAAAGTTAGGAGAATGTCAACAAAATTCTCTCTGTGTTTTCTGAGACCATGATGTCCTCCGATCCCTAGCAGACCGCATGGAGAGCCCATGAGAAATTTTTGAAGAATGGAACTCGGAATGGTTCGATACTGTTCGTTTCTGCGTGATGAGTATTTCACATTCTGGAGTGACAATCGTCTCATTTAGTATTGTTAAGATTCCAAATAACAACGAATTGAAGCTGCAAGGTACGACTGCAGTCTTCCTGTGTTCTATGACGGCTCCAATGCAGAGCATCATTTATAACAGTAAATCCTTCAAGTGTACCCGACAGGAAAAGATTAGAGCGTCCCTTTGTGCCATGTCTGTGCTCTAGTGCGGTAGAAGTATTTGCCTTCACTATACAGTACATTATGGCACCGCTATATTTTGCTTCACGATATGACTCCACTACTGAAATATTCTGTTAAAAGCTCTCCTCTCGGTTACCGCTGGCATAATCACAAGTCGAATGAAAGAGATCCGTCTGTCATTGCCGAAAGTGCATAGTTAATGACACGTCACATTTTAAATGTTTGTACGAATGCATCAGGTCTTCCACAGTGCAATGGTGCGAGTCAGGGATTCGCAGTAACTGCACTGACGGAACTGTTGAAATCTCCAGTTTTGTGTCTAGCTCTGGATACTTTCTGATTCCCGCACAAAGTTGGACAACTCTGTTCAACAGTGTCTGGAACAGTGTGTGGCACAATCTGCGGGCTGTAAGCCCTTCTTCACGTTGCAGTTCTATCTGGATTGTGAGCTGTTTTCTGCGCAGTTATACTGACTTTATAAAGAATATCTCAGAACATTCCAATATTCGATACTCAAAATTTCCTTAAAAAAGAAAAAAAAACCTACCAAGAATTGTTCAAAGCACATCACAGTTTTGTACTCGGAGTGAGTGACTATAAAGATTATAATTGTGTTAAGTTGAACGTGTAAACACAACCAGATAATTATGCATTACAAATGTTTGTTAGTACTCCAATCTTTACTGACTTAATTATTTTCACATACACACACACACATTCCACTTGCTGAAAAGATTAATTATCTAATATGGTAGAGCTCGATTTGCATTAAGCTCGTGTCTTGTTCGAATTAAAGATAAAATGTTGAATTAATTAGTAAGTTACAATCTTCTTGTAACTCATATCCTAAAATAATATTGAAACAAGGTGTAATTTCTTTTGGTTTGTCTCCACTGAACGTTATTTCTGCAATTAACGCTCATGTAAAATCTAATTACATGCAATGACATAAGACTCAAAAGGAATACCTTTTCATGTAATTATCTTAAGATAGAAAGTCAGTATATTCTTTAATAAATGTTTGGAGTTCACCTTCCTGTGTTTGAGATATTTAAATAACATTGGTAAGACAACTGACGGTCTTTTATTACTCAAAATTCTTGTGTTACTGATATTGAAATCGCACTGGTAAATCAGTTGACGGTCTTTCATTACTCGAAATTTCTGACAATACCAGAGACAAGTATAGAGGGCAGTCAAACGAAAACCGGACATGCACTACGACGGACCATGGAATGATTCCATTGAAAGTAATCACGACATGGGCTAAGACGTTCACCCCACTGGCAGAGGAAATGATCTTTTCCTGTTTCGTAGAACACCGTCGGATCCACAACTGCACCCACTCTTTCACTTCCTCGTCCGACTGAAGCCGATGACTACCGATGTCTTTCTGCAAGTCGCGAAAGACGTGAAAGAAGATCCGCACATCCGACCTGTACGGAGGATGCTGCTCTGTTTCCCTACAAAATCGCCGAGGCGCAGCCTTCGTCCGGTTGGCAGTGTGGGGGTGGGCGTTATCGTGCATTCCGACAACCCGAGAGAAAACGGCAAAGTCAGCGGAGAAAACATCCCCCATCTGCCCACCAACGACACGCATGTTCCAGTAAGGTGATGGTGTCCTCCTTCTTCGAATGCAGGGGCATGTGCTTGTCGAGTTCCTCGAGCATGGAACCACAATCAGTTCGCAGCTCTATGACACTGCGGAAACTGCGACGCGCCATGAAGTCAAACCGCCCACAATGCTGTCGGGCGGAATTTTGCGAATTGCGCCCGCCACCCCACACTGCCAATCGAACGAAGGCTCCACTTCAGCGATTTGGTTGGGAAACTCTGCAACATCCTCCATACAGCCAGGATCTTCAACTTGACGTGTGGACCAGGAAGTGCAAGAGTGAGCGCAGCGGTGGTTTCGTCAACGGGCGACGGAGCCCTACCAAATAGGAATCGATCGTCTCGTCTGCCAGTGGAATAAATGTCTTAATGCATGTGGTGATTACGTTTGAATGCAACCATTCCATGGTCCCGTTGTGGCGGATAGTCTGCCGCTCATAACTAGCAAGAGCTGCTTCAGAGATGTTATGGAAGTTCGCTAATCTGTTACTTCGTGGTGAAGTGGCATAATTGCATCAAATCACTCTCTTTTAAAAATAAAGTTAGTCACAAAAATGTGTTCCATCAGTATTCCAGAAGACTTTCAGGGTTAAACCATTACACCTTAATAAATTTTATGTTGCTCTTTTATGAACGAATAGTGTAATTCGACGTGGAGTTCTCGCTTCCTATTAAAGCAATATCAATAATTTTGACATCGCTTGGTTCTGTATCAGTTCGTTAACAGGAGATGTCTCTTAAATAAATAATTACTCCTTCCTGAATTATAGCTTCAAGTACTAAAATTAGGATTATGTACAATTACTGTAATACCTTTAATTAGGTGCCTTTTCTCTACACTATCAGTAATTTTCTTTTGAAATATAAGTAAATAAAGAATGGGAACCAAAATTTTCCTTTGGCTACCAGTTTTCTCTCCTTACTTTCCGCTTTAGTCAGTTACTGTATTCGTTTCTGTTTATCTTTTATTTGTAGACACAAACATCAGAAACAGTAGCTTTATGAGAATGTTAAAATCTTATTATCCCCAAACCTATCCATACACCTGGCCTACACAAATATAAATATATGGCGCCACCGCTACTTTTATCCTGAAGTTGATTACAACACCACAAATTATTTCTCTCTTCAGGCGTTTGCTGCTAGCTCCCTTAAAAGCCCACTGTTACTCCTGAACAAAGACACTCGTTAGAAAGTTGAAAAAACGTCCAGACAAATCTGTTCTGTTTCGGTTAACGGCCAATAATAAAAAATTATCTCCAGAAAGACTTGCGTCACAGGACTCGTACAAAATAGATTGAAATTCTCCTAAACTACCGCTCAAAATTTCGCAAGATAGGGAAAGGACACTGCATAAACACCACAAATGCTACTCTGACCTCTGCTCTTACCCAAAGAAACCAGTCATCCCCCGGAAGTTGCTTCGGTACATTAGACCCTCCTTGCAGATCTCCCCTGCTACACAGTTGGTATTCAGTATCACTCTGTACACCGATACCATAAAATTTAACGGTAAGTTAAACGTTGCCCCTTCCACTATCAAACGTCATATCGTGAATAAAATTATGTACTTATATTAATACAATTCTAATTTTGAATAAAATTAATCCAAGCTCAGTGTTGTCTACCCCCCAGTCCTTTTGTGGGTATGTGTGTGGTGCACACATGGCCCCGAGCTATTGCAGTCTCCTTTTCTCTCCGGGCTACATTACCATCCCTGTTCCTCTCCCTCCCTATCCTTGCTGCTTTGTCCCTGCCCCCTCTTTTCCCTATTAGAGGACTTCTTTATGTCGACCTGGCTATCCTCCTGGCTTTGTTTTCATCTGTGCTATTGTTTAGTTTGCTGTTTCCATCTCCTTTTCGACGTTTTTGGTCCCCTTGGGGTTTGACCTCCATTTCCAAAATTTTCCGTTCAGTGTGAGCCATTTGGGGATGAACTCCCTACCTAGCTTCCATGGTGCAGGTTCCTCTCCCCCTTCCATCCCCTTTTCCTTTGCACCCTTGCCCCCTTCCTGCTAGGTCACCAGCACAGTAGCCAGTCCGTGTGCTGGGGCTGTTAAGTACCCACTTGGCTGAGCCCCCTGAAACCACAGGGATCACACTGTTAGTACCTGAGCTGTTAAAGCCTGGTGTATGCCCAGGAGTCGATTCTCGTCACTTCGGGGCACCAGAACTCCCGGTAATGGCAATGGCCACCGTGCCAGACGGCCCTTGCTGTGACTGGGTGGCACACATTGGGCAAGCCCCTGATTGGAGTGCGTGGTACTAAGGCGGATCCCTTGCGCATGAAGAGACAATAGCTTCACCATTCTGGCCTTCTGTGGCCGTCTCTAAGAGTGGTAGCAGACGTGATACTCCTTCTTCTGAGCCTTCCCCCTCCCTGGCCACCCCCTTGGAGAAGGGACAAGCTCGCCGGCTTGGGTTGAAACCTTTCCCTCGGTACCTGGTTTGTACCAGGACGGATGGCGGAAGTTTTTGCAACGACCAAGACTTTGTTTTTCGTGGAGACGATTGAAGATAAGTATGGCGAAGTTGAATCGATGAGTAAAATGCGGCCCAGCGCTTTGCTCATAAAGACATCTTCTGCTGCTCAATCTGATGCCCTGCGTGCTTGTGACCGTCTCGGTACGTCCCAGTCTTCGTTACACCCACCAATCTTTGAACTCGCACAGGGCATTATTTTCCACCGATATCTTCTTCTCCAAACTGACGAGGAGCTCCGTGCTAACCTCGAGCGGCGAGGTGTTCGTTTTATCCGCCGTGTGCAGCGAGGTCCTCCAAACAATCGCTCCGCTACAGGCGCCTTTATCCTGGCCTTAGAGGGGGATGTCCTGCCAGAGATGGTAATGGTATTGGTGTGATGCAAAGCCTTATATTCCACCGCCGTTGAGATGCTTTAAATGCTTACTGTTTGGACACATGCGCCACTCTGCAGTGACCGTGGGCACTCCTTCCATGAGGGGAATGTCTGTGCTCCACCACCAGTGTGTGTAAATTGTCATGAACAGCATTCTCCACGCTCGCCTGCATGCCCAGGGTTTGTGAAAGAAAGAAGGATTCAACAGTACAAAACCTTAGATCGGCTCACCTATACTGAGGCTCATCAAAAGTATGACCGGCTCCATCCCGTGTCTATGACCACTTTTGTTACGTCCATTCCCCCTCCTACCCCCTCCTCTTCCCAGCCCCACCCCATTCGCCCCACGCTTTGAGCGTCCTCCTTCCTCTCCCACTCACACTCCCCCTCCCTGCCAGTACCCATACCAACCCCTTTGGGTGCTGCTCCCCCTGCCCCACTGGAGAAGTGCTCCCCTCATTCAACGGCCACCAGGGCTCCTCTTCCTGTCAACATCCTGAAAGGCGATCTACTGCCCCACATCGGCAGCGCGATCCGCGGCTGGTGGGCGCCAAGATTGGCCAGTGTAATTCTGTGCCCGCTCTCGCTGAAGTCTGCCCTTCTCTTCCTTCGCAAGAGAAGAAGCAGAAACGCAAGAACAAGAGCAAGGCCCCTCCGGTACCCCCTGAGGTGCAGCCTTCCCCTCCTCCAGTCAATGAACTATCCAGCTGAAAGGGTGGCTTCCCTTGCTTCTACACTGGAATAACAATGCTTTCTTGCCACTGGATACGAAAGACTCCCTCAGTCTGACCCCACCTATGTGGATATTACCCCATCCATATGGGTGACAGATGGCGACTCGGCGGAGTGACCGACTCCAGTCCCTTCGCTTCCCCTTTCGACTTCGGTTCGAGAATCCTCCAGTGGAGTTGTAATGGGTATTTGCGTCACTGTCCAGAGTTGCAACCCCTTCTTTCCGTCTAATCTGCCGCTTGTATTGCACTCCACGAGACCTACTTTGTCAATTCTTACTCACCTGCCCTTCGTGGGTTCCACGCTTTCTGTTGTAACCGAATTGGCCCCTTGTGGTGTTCTGGTGGTATTTGCACCTTAGTCCGCAAGGACATTGTTAGTTTCCCCTCCATACCACTCTGGCAGGCACTGCTGTCAGGGTCCATCTGGCCACTCCAATCACAGTCTGTAATTTCTACATCCCCCCTGACAGGCCACCCACATCCCATGCCCTCACGACCCTTCTTCAACAACTCCCTTTTCCTTCCTGCTATTAGGGGACTTAAACGCCCACAACGCTCTTTGGGGTAGTCATATGACTACTGCCCTGGACAGGATAGTTGAAGCTGTTCTGGCAGGGCTTGACCTCTGTTTACTAAACACAGGCGCTCCCACACACTTTAGTGTGGTGCACGGCACTTTCTCTACCATTGACCTCTCCATCTGCAGTCCCGGCCTTCTTTCCTCCATTCAGTGGGGAGTGACAGTGACAGTGACCATTACCCAATTGTTTTGGCCTTCCTTCAGTGTCTCTCGCTCCGTCACCCTTCCAGGTGGGCCATATCTAAGGTTGACTGGGGTACCTCTGCTCCCATCCCCCCTGTATTGCCACATGAAAGTGTTGATGAATCTATTCAGACTTTGAATGCCGCCATTCTTTCAGCAGCTGTTTCCGCAATCCCTTCTTCCTCAGGTTCCTCGCAACGGAAGATGGTCCCTTGGTGGACCAGAAATTGCTGCAGCCCATAAAAGACCGCAGCAGCATCCTTCTACTGCTCTCCTTCTGGTCTTTAAAAGACTCTGCGCCCTGGCCCACTACTTAATAAAGTTTCAGAAACAGATTTGCTGGAAACGATATGTAGCTGCCATATGACCACACACCCAAGTCTGGGCGAAACTCAGGCTAATTTTTGGCCACCGCCCTCCTACTGGGGTTGCTGGAATTTCTGTGCATGGTGTTGTCCTTACCAATCCAGTCTTTGTAGCAGAAAAATTCGCTCAACACTTTGCTCAAGCTTCGGCATCGGCTCAGTATCTGCCCATGTCCGTTCTCCTGAAAGAGCGCTCAGAACGGCTGCCTTTGTCTTTCGTTTCTCGCTGCTCAGAGCCATATAATGCTCCATTCAGTGAGTGGGGATTTGCCAGCGCCATCGCCCTTTGTCCTGACAAGGCTCCTGGACCACATCGGATACATAACCAAATGCTCCAACACTTATCGGTGGATGGCCACCCTCTTCAGCCGTCTGTGGAGTGAGGGAGTCTTTCGTACCCAGTGGCAGGAAAGCATTGGTATTCCTGTGCTGAAGCAAGGGAAGCCACCTCTTCAGTTGGATAATTACAGTCCAATTAGCCTTACTAACACCCTCTGCAAGCTCCTTGAATGCATGGTGAGTCGGCGGCTGTTTTTGATCCTTGAATCCTGCGACCTTTCGTCATCGACTCAAAGTGGTTTTCGTTGTGGCCGCTGTAAGGTGAATAACTTGGTACACCAGGAGTCTGCTATCCGGTCGGCTTTTGCCCATTGGCAACACCTCCTTGCAGTCTTCTTTTATCTGCATAAAGCCTATGACACCACCTAGCGCCACCACAACCTCACTACCCTTCACAAATGGGGCCATCGTGGCTCTCTGCCCGTTTTTATTCGTAACTTTCTTTCTTGTCGCTCTTTTCGGGTCCAAGTTGCCTGCTCCTACAGCACTCCCCATCGGCTAGAAAGTGTGGTTCCACAGGGTTCCGTGATGAGCGTCCCTCTCTTTCTCAAATCCATTAATCGTCTGGTGACAGCTGTTGGACCGTCTGTGTCCCCCTCTTTGTATGCTGACGATTGTTGTACCTCCGTAATGGGCACTGCAGAACGCCGTCTACAGGGGGCAATCTGCTGGGCGCACTCATTGGCTATCTCCCATGACTTTCAGTTTTCGGCGGCCAAGACATGTGTGATGCATTTCTGCCGTCGCCATAGAGTCCATCCCTATCTGGAACTCTTCCTCGATGGCCAGCCCCTAGAGGTAGAGTACACACATTGCATCTTGGGTCTGGTCTTCGATGCCCGGTTGACATGGCTCCCTCATCTTCGCCAGCTTATGAGAACGTGTTGGTCCCATCTCAACGTTCTTAGGTGTCTGTGCAATACCACCTGGGGTGCAGACCGCTCTGTTCTCCTACGATTGTATTAAGCGTTTGTCCAGTCTCGTTTAGACTATGGGTCCTGTCTATGGTTCTGCGTCGCCTTCGAAGCTGCAGATACCCCTACCACCGTGGGGTCCGACTTGCGACTGGTGCCTTCAAGACTAGGCCTGTACTTAGCCTTCTTGCAGAGGCGGGGGTTCCACCACTGCTTTGCGCCAACAGCAGCTGATATCTTATGCACTCCGCATTCGCTGCACCCCAAAGCACCCTAATTATGGTCACCTTTATCCAGACACAGAGATCTCCCGGACGCAGCCTGGATGTTGTAGTTCCCTCTTTTACTGTGGGATTTTATCGGTTTTAGTTAATATGAGGTCGGATGGACTGATGATGGCGTACCTTCTCCACCCACCCAACCAACCAACCATCAGTGTTGTCTACGCCAGGACTCCCAAAACCATCCACGCGTTTTAACCATATTGGACAATATCGTCCACCATTAACAATGACTTCACGAAATTCAGTTATTTTCAGATCGAATATTTGACTCACCACCTGTTCCCATTTAACATCAGTCTTCTTCTAAAAACTAAATATACTACGCTACTCACAGACAATAATCCAGGTACAGTGGCTGGAATTTCAGAACAGCCACGCTATTAACTCATGTGGAACTCGCTAGTGGACCACAAAACGAAAACAGCGCTTTTGGTCCTTTTTAATAATAAGCACAATTTTGATGGAAGCCATCGGTCGCTGATATGACTGCCAACTGCTCAGATTGCACATCTACAACAATGGATTGCATAAGAACATTAGTACAACGTACTAGTTACACTCTACAAAAATAATAAATAAATAAATAAATAAAATAAAATAATAACCTGAATTATAATACGCAATAAGGGGAAGCGAACAGAGAAATCGTGACGCACCAAATAAAAATATTTTGGCGTATCATAACAGGTTCATTGAATTCCTCCTTTAGTTAATAATGTATCCTGAGCTGGCTGTTATGCAAATATTTTTTTGTTTCTAGCACTATTATCAGACTCCACAGAAAACAACACTACACAGGAAAGCCGTACTGCATTCCAAATTGCATGGCAATAGCATTAAAATCCCTACACGATTTCCAGTGGTACCTCTCGCTGTCCACTTGTATTAGAATACTGTAATTTGTAATGGCATAGCGTGTCAGATAATCAGTGCAAACAACAATCCATCTATTACCACTAGCAGACGTTGGAAATCGTCCGAGGAGGTCAATCCCAACACGCTGGAAAGGCGTTTCGGCTGGTGGAATTGGTATAAGTCGGCCAGGTGGTTTCTGAGAAACTGCCTTTCTCCTCTGACACTCTCGATAGTGCGACACATAGTGACGGACACTCCTAAGTAAACCTGGCCAGAAAAATCTCTTGCGGATCCTATCGCATGTCTTAATAAATCCTAAATGTCTGGCCTCGGGTGTGCCATGGAATTTCTATGGGACATCTAAGCGCATGTGTTTAGAAATCACTGGTAGCCACCTCCTTCCAAACGGATCAAAGTTTTTCGTCCAAAGTAATCCTTTAACTACCTTAAATTATCTTTTCAGATCCTGTGACCGATTTAAGGCAAGCATGATTTGAGATATCTTGGCTTACTTCTTCTGCTTATCAGAGAGATCCTGGAGTGCAGCGAGACAGTCACTATCTTCATCATAGTCTTGATGGACTTGCACGGGGTTTCTTGAGAGACAGTCGGCATCTTGGTGGTTTCTTCCACTTTTATACTCTATGGTAATGTCATACTCTTGAAGACGTAGTGCCCACCTGGCGAGTCGTCCTGTTGGGTCCTTAAGACCTGTCAACCATCAAAGTGAATGATGGTCTGTAACAAGAGATACAGTCGAAATCTGCACATGGCCCAGATCACAGAAAGACATTCTCTTTCTGTAGTTGAGTAGTTTCTTTCGAATTTTCTAAGTGCCCTAGAAGCACACGCTATAACCTTCTCTTTTCCATCCGAAATTTGCACCAGAACATCACCGATCCCATACCTACTGGCATCTGTGTGTAGTTCTGTAGGTGCTCTCTCATCATATAGACCAAGTACATGGTCAGTCGTTAGAGCTTTTCGTAGCACGTTGAAAGAATCTTGTTGAGCACCACCACAGATAAATTTAGCATCGGCTTTTAACAACTCTTGGAGTGGCCTGGATTTGATACAAAAGTCCTTGATAAAACGATGGTAATAATAACATAATCCGAGGAAGCTTCTCACATCTCTAATTTAGGAATAGGAAATTCCGTTATAGATCTCACCTTTTCTGGGTCTGGCCGCAAACCTTCGTTTGACACAAGGTGTCCAAGCATTTGGATTTCTTTTGCTCCAAGGAGCAAAGAGTTTCAGTCCGCCTTGTTGGAGACACTTACGAACGGCCCTCAGTCCTTTTATATATTCATCGAATGTCTCTGAGAACACTATAATGTCATCTAAATAGGAAAGACACATCGTCCACTTCAGGTGACAGATTTTCCATCATCCGTTCAAAAGTTGCTGATGCATTACGCGAACCAAACAGCATTACCTAAAACTCATACAGGCCATCAGGGGTGATGTAAGCAGTTTTCTCACGATCAGCCTCATCTACTTCGGTTTGCCAGTATCCCGAGGACATGCCCATGGTTGAGAAAAACTTGGCCTCCTTCAGACAATCTAGTGTATCGTCAGTTCGTGAAAGAGGGTAAACGTCCTTTTTAGTTATCTTTTTAAGCTTCCTGTAATCAACACAAAAGCGCCAACTGCCATCCTTCTTCCTGACGAGGGCCACTGGTGACGACCATGGGCTCTGCGAAGGCTGAGTGATTTCATTCTTCATTAGATTAGATTAGATTAGTTTTTCGTTCCATAGACCCGTGTTGAGGAGATCCTCGTGGATGTGGAACATGTCACTTTTTTTAAAGGTGAAATAACAATACTAATAGTATGAATATATACAATACATCATTTGTTTCTATTAAAAAATTCGTCAATGGAGTAGAAGGAGTTGGCCACTAGTAAGTCTTTCAGGCTCCTTTTAAACTGATCTTTATTTGTAACTAAATTTTTTATGTTTGCTGGCAAATTATTGAAGATGAATGTTCCTGAGTAGTGGACCCCTTTTTGAACTAAAGTAAGTGCTTTTAAGTCCTTGTGCAGATCATTTTTGTTCCTGGTATTGTATGTATGAACTGAGCTGTTCGTTGGAAAAAGAGATATATTATTTACGACAAATTTCATTAAGGAGTAAATATACTGAGAGGCAGTAGTTAGTATACCCATTTCTTTGAAGAGGTTTCTACAGGACGTCCGTGAATTTTCTCCACAAATAATACGTATTACACGCTTTTGGACTCTGAAAACTTTTGTTTGACTTGAAGAGTTACCCCAAAATATTATACCATATGACATTATGGAATGAAAGTAGGCAAAGTATGCAAGCTTTTTCACTTTTATGTCGCCTATGTCTGCTAACACTCGAATTGCAAATACAGATTTGTTAAGGCGTTTCTGCAGTTCTGTGGTGTGCTCCTCCCAACTGAATTTATTATCAAATTGTAATACCAGGAATTTAAGACTGTCAACCTTTTCTATCTGCTCTTCTTCGTTCTTTATGCTTATGCTGGGTGGAAACCTCTTACAGGTTCTGAATTGCATATAGTGAGTCTTTTCGAAGTTTAATGTCAGTGAGTTGGCTTTAAACCAGTTATTAATATCCATGAAAATATCATTAGCAGATATTTCTAGAACTACACTCGACATACTATTTATTGCAATACTTGTGTCATCTGCAAACAAAACCAACTCTTCTTCTGGCAGTGTAACTGATGAGAGATCATTAATGTACACAAGAAAAAGCAATGACCCTACAATGGATCCTTGTGGGACACCACATGTAATTTCTTCCCATTCTGATGATGACTGATGACTTAATTCACTAGTCCCTTGCACTGACACCCTTTGTTTCCTGTTAGCGAGGTATGACTTGAACCGCTTTGCAGCGCTGCCCGTGACACCATAGAATTCTAATTTATTTAAAAGGATGTTGTGGTTTACACAATCGAATGCCTTTGACAAATCACAAAAAATACCTGCTGCTTGTAACTTGTTATTTAATGAATTAAGTACATTCTCACTGTAGGTGTAAATAGCCTTTTCGATATCAGAACTCTTCAGAAATCCAAACTGTGTTCTTGATAATATGTTATTTGTGGTCAAATGGTTGAGAAGCTGCCTGTACATTACTGTTTGTAAAATTTTTGAGAATGCTGGCAAAAGTGAAATAGGTCTGTAGTTTGATGGTATCTCTTTATCCCCTTTCTAGAATAGAGGCTTAACATCTGCATATTTCAGCCAGTCAGGAAATGTCCCAGTTATAATTGACTGGTTACACAAGTAACTTAGAATTGTACTACACTCACAAGAACATGTCTTAATTAACTTTGTTGATATTTCATCGTAACCACTAGAATGCTTTGTTTTTAAAGATTTTATTATGGAAGTTATTTCTTTTGGTGAAGTGAGTGACATATTCATGGGACTGAAGCTATTTGTAAAGACTAGTTTAAGATATTCAAGGGCATTATTTACTGATCCTGACAATCCCATTCTATCAGTAACGGATATAAAGCACTTGTTAAATAGATTTGCCACACTATGCCCATCGGTTACTAATGTGTCATATACCCTTAGTGCTATTTGCTCCTGTTCCTTTCTGGTTCTACCAGTCTCCACTTTCACTATATCCCATATTGTTTTTATTTTGTTCCCTGACATTGCTATCTTCTTCTCGTAGTGCATTTGTTTAGATGTCTGAATTACTTTTTTTAATAGACTCCTGGAAATTGAAATAAGAACACCGTGAATTCATTGTCCCAGGAAGGGGAAACTTTATTGACACATTCCTGGGGTCAGATACATCACATGATCACACTGACAGAACCACAGGCACATAGACACAGGCAACAGAGCATGCACAATGTCGGCACTAGTACAGTGTATATCCACCTTTCGCAGCAATGCAGGCTGTTATTCTCCCATGGAGACGATCGTAGAGATGCTGGATGTAGTCCTGTGGAACGGCTTGCCATGCCATTTCCACCTGGCGCCTCAGTTGGACCAGCGTT
This sequence comes from Schistocerca nitens, assembly GCF_023898315.1. Classification (NCBI taxonomy): domain Eukaryota; kingdom Metazoa; phylum Arthropoda; class Insecta; order Orthoptera; family Acrididae; genus Schistocerca; species Schistocerca nitens. The sequence goes on along the minus strand of NC_064621.1, from coordinate 17,157,059 downwards.
CGTGCTGGACGTGCAGACCGCGTGAGACGACGCTTCATCCAGTCCCAAACATGCTCAATGGGGGACAGATCCGGAGATCTTGCTGGCCAGGGTAGTTGACTTACACCTTCTAGAGCACGTTGGGTGGCACGGGATACATGCGGACGTGCATTGTCCTGTTGGAACAGCAAGTTCCCTTGCCGGTCTAGGAATGGTAGAACGATGGGTTCGATGACGGTTTGGATGTACCGTGCACTATTCAGTGTCCCCTCGACGATCACCAGTGGTGTACGGCCAGTGTAGGAGATCGCTCCCCACACCATGATGCCGGGTGTTGGCCCTGTGTGCCTCGGTCGTATGCAGTCCTGATTGTGGCGCTCACCTGCACGGCGCCAAACACGCATACGACCATCATTGGCACCAAGGCAGAAGCGACTCTCATCGCTGAAGACGACACGTCTCCATTCGTCCCTCCATTCACGCCTGTCGCGACACCACTGGAGACGGGCTGCACGATGTTGGGGCGTGAGCGGAAGACGGCCTAACGGTGTGCGGGACCGTAGCCCAGCTTCATGGAGACGGTTGCGAATGGTCCTCGCCGATACCCCAGGAGCAACAGTGTCCCTAATTTGCTGGGAAGTGGCGGTGCGGTCCCCTACGGCACTGCGTAGGATCCTACGGTCTTGGCGTGCATCCGTGCGTCGCTGCGGTCCGGTCCCAGGTCGACGGGCACGTGCACCTTCCGCCGACCACTGGCGACAACATCGATGTACTGTGGAGACCTCACGCCCCACGTGTTGAGCAATTCGGCGGTACGTCCACCCGGCCTCCCGCATGCCCACTATACGCCCTCGCTCAAAGTCCGTCAACTGCACATACGGTTCACGTCCACGCTGTCGCGGCATGCTACCAGTGTTAAAGACTGCGATGGAGCTCCGTATGCCACGGCAAACTGGCTGACACTGACGGCGGCGGTGCACAAATGCTGCGCAGCTAGCGCCATTCGACGGCCAACACCGCGGTTCCTGGTGTGTCCGCTGTGCCGTGCGTGTGATCATTGCTCGTACAGCCCTCTCGCACTGTCCGGAGCAAGTATGGTGGGTCTGACACACCGGTGTCAATGTGTTCTTTTTTCCATTTCCAGGAGTGTATTTTGCAGTATTCCTTGTATTTCGCCACATCATCAGCATTGGAGCTATTCTTGGTCGACAGATACATTTTCCTTTTTGTCTTACAGGAAATCTTTATTCCTTGTGTAATCCATCGTTTTATTATTGACTTCTGTTTAGTTTGAAGAAAACAGTTTTCAAACATGGTACTGACATTGTTCATGAATGTGTTATATTTTTCATTCATGTCATGAGCACTATAAACATCTTTCCAGTTCATATCTTTGAGCAGTTTTCTAAAACACTCAATTTTTGGTTGATTGAATACTCTCCTGTACTCAGATTTAGCAGTCTTGATAATCTGCTTAGAATTAACATCTGAAACAGGGAGCTGCGTGTCATGATCTGATAGTACATTTATTACAGGTTTTATGATATGATTTTGTTCCTTTGATTTGTCTATAAAAATGTTATCAATGGCTGTCCTTGAGGATTTAGTGATCCTAGTTGGAAAGTTTACAGTGTGAGATTGAAAGACATTACTAACTGCAGTAAATGTTTACTGGAAGATTGCATTAGAATATCCCACACTCATATGCTTCGTTGCTGTTGCTATCTTCACCAGATTACTCTCTATGGAATATTCAGAGTCTCTGTCAATGCTATTTCCCGGACCACCCACTATAACCACGGAATCCTCCTTGGTGGAATCATTGCATAAAGAACCTATATCCTCTGTTACCTGACTCACATCTGCACTAGGCTTGAAAACGTTTGTGACCTGGTACTCTGGACCTAGATTTTCCTTCAGTAGCTGGCCAACACCTCTACCATGGGAACTACCTAACAACAGAACTTTCTTTCTCTTTACAAATTTTCATACCTTTTTCAAGTCCTTGAAAGCTTGTTGTGCCCTTTCTAGAGCTTCAGCTACATGAGGCTCATCCGATTCTGACTGAGGCAACAGGTCAAATCTATTTTCAAGATTTATCACAAAGCTGTCAGATGCTCTCCTTTGCCTGTTCCTCCTATTACCTGTTGCCACTTCCCACCTCTGTTCACCCTTCTCCCTCTTTAACCTGTCCAGATCCTCCCTTGCCTTGTCTATGTCAGCTTGAAGAGCTCCAATTTTCCCTCCCTGTTCCAGTATTTTCCTATCTCTACTGCAGATCCTACAATACCACTGGTGAGCCTCATTTATATACCCATTTCCCACGCCACTACATTCGCCCCAAAGAAAGAAACTACAACACCCATCACACCATACCCCGAAACTAACGATCCTATGGCATGTCACACACTTCTCACTCATGGCAAAAACAGAAATCGTGTAAACCGATTTAAGTACTGACTAATACGTAAACAAAGGACCCTAGAAACTATTCAGACAGATATAAATAAATTGAAAGAGTAATGAATAAAAAAACTGGTGATTGCATATAAGTAAGTCACTGTTTACTTACGATATGAGCGCGTGAAATTAAGCCTAAGATCTGTGCTGTAGGCGCGAGAAGGAAAATAAACTTCTTACCCCTTTTAATCTTATTTAACACTTCACTCACCCTTCCACTAATGTAACAACACTTATATTTATACCAACTGGAAACGTTTACCTATAAGTTTAATTCACTGCTTACTTACGATTCGCGCGCGTGAAATTAGGCCTAGGATTCGTGCTACAGGCGCGAGAAGAAAAATACGCTTCTTACACTGTTTAATCTTATTTTATACTTCACTAACACTTCCACTAATTTAACAACACCTGTATTATAAATATAACACCTGTAGACTTTTGAAAATAGCTTAATAACAACGCTTTTTATAATGATTTAGTGCAGCAAATACTCGAAGAGTCCGCGTCGGCGCAGTGTTGCCAACCATTTTCTCTAGCCCGTCGCGAACTTTCAGTTGATGACACACGGTATGCTCTCTGGCATATTGATTAATGGTCTCCAGTGCTAATCCGGTGCTTCACCGTCGATTTGTCTAATTTGCTCTTCACCTGTGGACTTAAGCGTTCAGAGAACTCTTGAAGAATGGCAAGTTCTGTTGTTTCCATGCGCTGTGGTGGAGTTTTCTAATCATGTGCTCTTCTTTAGTAATGCTTAACGTTAGTGATGTCTGTCATAGAGTGAAAATTGTGAACCTATATAACCTGTTAACACAAACATTTTTGTTGATAACCGCGACATTGGTTATTATTTTGAGTTGTGACCCTTCCCCCACTACCTTCGTTAGTCCCCACACGAATCAAGGATCCCCTGCAAGTAAGTAAGAACGTTTCCGACGCCTTACACGGTCGGGGAGTGGAATATAAAGGGCGTCTCTCTAAGAGCATGCAAAAATGCAACACTGAACAGTTTGAGATGTGGAATCTGGGGTCGGAGAAACCAGCTTATGGAGGTAACAGGAATAAAATCACATTAGTATGTACTTTTTTTATTTATAGTAGTTGAGTGCAACCTGGATCAAGTCGCTTTCATGTTAACTACTTGGGGTGGGAACTCCATTAACAGATAGCGAGGGGGAACAGCACAAATCGACAACCATTTACTTTTTTAAATCATACTTCCCGCCTGTTGCAAAATATATTATTCGGTTATCTTGACCAACCGAAGATTTAGTGCATGCAAAGATAATGAAAAATACTAAATCATCTTTGCGAACTGCGTTGTATGGCGACTGTTCTATCCATCACTTAGTCACCGGATACATACGAGGGGCGTTCAGAAAGTAAGCTCCGATCGGTCGCGAAATGACTATGAAAATCCGATAAAGCTTTGCACAGATGTGTTGGGTAGTGTCTCTAGTATAACCCCAGTTAGCATCACGTCGCTCTTCTCATTTCTGAGCTCGCAGTGAGTGCGTAAAGATGTCTAGAAAATAGTGTCTGCCGCCTAGTACGAGGGCCTGGTGAGAAATTTCGCCTGAAGCTATGCAGCTAACATTACATAACTGTCGTGCTGTTTCTTCTTCAAGACAATTCTCAGCCGTATTCTGCAGGGGCAATGAAGATGCTCCTGCATCGTTTTCAAATGGAAATGTGAGATTACCCACAATACAGTCCGCAATTGTCTCCCCCTGAGTTTCATCTCTGGTCACATGAACCGCTGTCTTTGAAGACAACATTTTGACACAGACAACGAGGTGTAGGCCAGCGTGGAGAATTGGCGGAAAGCACTGGCGGCTGCCTTCTATGATGAGGCTATTGAAAAGTTGGTACAACGCTATGACAAAAGTCTAAGTCAGAACGGCGACTACGTAGAGAAGTAGCTGAAAGGTGTAGCTAATTGTTACAAGTAAAACATTTCTGATGTTCACTGTGGTTTCAATTTGGCAATCAATCGGAGCTTACTTTCTGAACAGGCCTCGTATTTTCGGTCAGACAGAGTCATCGCGGATCATTAACTGTGTCCAAATCAGACATTGTAGGGACCACAAGTTCGGAAATTCCGTTAATTCCTTTAGAGAGATTTCTTTGCTGTAACATTTTCACAGACCTGTAATCTCCCACCCCCAATTCGATAAGGAATCGAACTCTTATGTATAAAGAGGTTAATGGATCTCACTAAGCGCTTTCATTGTCAAATCGTAGGTGAGTATTGTGTGTGTGAATTGAACCGGGGACCTACGAACGACGGAGAGGCTTCATTCCCGCTGTAGCCCTCACAGGTTCACAACACCACAACAGGCCACAGCAGTCCACCCACTCCACCGCCGCCCCACACCGAACGCAGGGTTGTTGTGCGGTTCGGCCCCCAGTGGACCCGCACCTCCCCTCTTCCCCCCCCTCCCCCCTCCCCCCTCCCCGGGAACGTCTCATAGCAGACGAGTGTAAATTTATGCCTCGACACTAATGCACCGGGGGATTCGTGCCGGGGACCGGCACGCCTTTCCGCTCGAGAAGCAGCGCGTCATACCGGGCGGCTAGCCCGGCGTGCTGTAGTTGACTGTAGTCGGAGTAATGTATGCTTAGTTGTGAGGAAATTAGTTTTCCAAACGTAATTGCATCGTATCCCCTTATCTATGTGACATACAAGACGTAATTTTTCAGGTTCGTTCATTGATATATCTGGATACTGTCTGCAGAACGTTTTTCGCAGAACGTATTTGATGGTGTGACTCTACTACAGCTTGAGGGTTTTCCTCATCCCACACATGGCTGCTGTCCGAAATACCATCACGATCAAATTAGGCATCGTCAGTAAAAAGCACGATTTGGAGGAAATCTGGTTGATCAATCCACCGTTGGAGCAACCACTGTCAGAACGCGACCCGTGATGCAGTCACTCAGAAGCACTGCATGGACTCGTTGAGAGTGATGGGTGTAAGTGTTATTGGTGGGGTCACTGCCGCACGCCAGTGTACGCAGCGTCCCTTTGAGGTGCAGCACGGCGAGTATCAGTGGTGGGGCCCGCTGCAACACCTCCCAGCTGATCCTCTTCAAAAGTGGTCCTCATGTTGCCTGCTCCCTCGTCTCTTCTTTCCAAGGCACCATTCTCCCGCGTTCGACGGTCCAATAAAAAAAAAAATACTCACCGTGACGGATGACGCTTCTTATGAAATCGTTCCCTGAACAGCCTCGCAGCAGCGAGAGCATTGCAACGTACTCCCCCATACACAAAGTGCATGTCAGTTGAGTTCTGAAAAACCGAACCGGTACTGCTGCATCGTATAGTACTGTACGTCTTTGAATGGTACTGCGTAATGAATGGATCTGTCGTTGATTCATAACACGTTCTGTATGGGACAATGTAAATATGATGTAACAGAGCCACGTTACGATCAAATAAAAGTAAACAAAACCTGCATCATGACTTCCTAGTAATCAGGCTCCTCCTCCTCATTTCCTTGCAGGAAATACAGAAAATTGTTCAAATGGCTCTGAGCACTGTGGGACTTAACTTCTGAGGTCATCAGTCCTCTAGAACTTACAACTACTGAAACCTAACTAACCTAAGGACATCACACACATCCATGCCCGAGGCAGGATTCTAACCTGCGACCGTAGCGGTCGCGAGTTACATACTGTAGCGCCTAGAACCGCTCGGCCACTTCGGCCGAAAATACATGTCCATAAACAGCACAGTACGCATTTTAGTTGTAAATAAGCTGGGGAACAGTAACAGTTGACAAAGCGGTAGACAAGTTTGCTTCCAGATCTCCTTATTAAGCTGCCTTCTCCGACCCCAGGTTCTCTCCTTCAAATTATTCAGTGGAGCATTCTCCATGTCCTGTTCCATTTTTGCACGCTCTTGCGGAAAGGCCCTGCAAAGTCCGATTAAAATTGCTCGATAGTTGACACTTCAGAAATTAGAGCTTGTGTCCGCCAAACAGATCTCTTAACGTCACGCCAAAACCGCTCTCCGTTGCCAAACTGCCTCAACAATTGCTCCCTTCACTTCCACTTCCTTGTCCGGCATTCTTTCGTGATGTGTTTAGACGCCGAATCATTACGTATTATGTAACACATGATAGCTACACACACACACACACACACACACACACACACACACACACAAACAAACAACAATCCTAAAAAATACACAAGTTTCATACGGAGCACTATTTCCTCGCAAGATGCGATTCAGCGTCACATATACAGTTATAATGACAGAGACACGCTTACACCAGATAAGCTTCCCACGAACATGCGTGAAGCTGAATTTTTTTAAGGCTGCGGTTCATCTTTGTGAGTGGGCGACCACAGTGATACATGTATTTTAAGGAGTGATGTTTCAGTGGTTAGGGCATTAAATCCAAGTACGCATAGAATGTCTTACGTTCAAATCTCGCTGAATATAGCGTAAATTTTGTTTCTAAATCTAATCACAAGAGTTAATTATTTTTATTCAATTAGCTGGTTTGAATGCAATTTTTTATTTCTGATCTTTCCTGCGTCACTTTTCATCATCGCATTCACTTCTTTATTGGTTATTATTTTTCTGCCTGTGTCGCCTATAATCTGCAACCAAGTGCCACCCCGGACTGCTCATGGGTTGGTAACGCGGCTGCTCATGTAGCCGGTGTCAGAATAGTTTCAGGTAATGAATGACAGCGAGAAATTTCAGTTTGCCGTTAGCGCTGAAAATGAAAATTTTTCTGCCTCGAGTTTGTTCGTACCGATTAGCTTTAATAACCCGTGAACAAAGCGGTCGTGATTTTATTTTTGCCGCAGATTGATGACAGCCGTTTCCTAGGATCTATTGTACATCACGAAGTTGTGGTTACCTTAGCACACGAGTTTATATTCAAGGCTGCAGAACTAGTTGTCTTGCGCAGTTCAGTCGCTGTTCACTTAAAATCAGCAGTTGACAGAGCTTCTCGCATTTCGGCCATACCTCGCGGCGGCCGCTTCCAGCATGGCTCCTCGTTACACATCACAGCTGGAACAGGCTGGTAGCCGATACGGCGACACTGCAGTGGTAAGTGACGACGAAGTCAACTATCAACTAATTTTAATCGGACTATAGCTAACATTTGACTGACATCAAAAGATCAGAGGTCAATGTAACCACGAGAAAAGCCATTGCAACTGTGAATTGCTGGTACGTTAATAAACGGTGTAACTATCAGAGTATTGAATGCAAGCATACAAAGAGGATGCACTGTGTTGTACAGCTGCCGGATGTTAGTTTGTGGGATGGAGTTCCATGCCCGTTACTTTCGGCTATTTAGTACAGGGAGTGATAGTGCTGTTTGGGGACGACGCTGGAGTTGTCGCCCGATGATGTCCCATATGTGCTCGACTGGCGGCAGATCTGGTGATCGAGCAGGCCAAGGCAAGGTAGGCGGGGTAGGCGGCCGTTATCCTGTTGGAAAACGTCGCCTGAAGTACTGTTCATCAATGGCAGGCAACAGGTCGAATCACGAGACTGAGGGGCAAATTTGCAGTCGGGCTGCGTGGGATAACGACGAAAGTGATCCCACTGCCATCCGAAATCGGAGCGCATACCATAACTCTAGGTATAGGTCCGGTGTGCCTAGCATGGAGACAGGTTGGTTGGAGGTCCTCAACTGGGTTACTTCTGACCAGCAAACGGCCATCACTTGCATCGAGGCAGAACCAGTTTTCATCAGAAAACACAACAGACCTTCACCTTGCCTTCCTATGAGCTCTCGCTTGACACCATTCAAGTCTCGAGGCCAGTGGAATGCACGCTACAGGTCGTCTGGCACGGAGCTGTGCTTGGAGTAACCCACTTGTAACAGTTCGTCGTGTTATTGCTGCTCAAATTGCTGCTGCAAAAGCAGTGTGATGCGCCAGAACCAGACGCCGAACACGGTGTTCTTCCCTCTCGGTATTGCAACGTGGCCGTCCGGGGCCCGGTCTTCTTGCAGTCGTACATTCCCGTGACCAACGGTGCCAGCAATCGTGTACATGGCTACATTTCTGCCAAGTCTCTCTGCAATATCACAGAGGGAACATCCAGCTTCTCGTAGACCAATCACACGATCTCGTTCAAACTCAATGAGGTATGAATAATTGCGTTTCTGTCGACTTAAAGACATTCTTGACTAACGTCAGCTCACAACTTCCGATCTCAGAAGTAACTAACGCGCGAGAACGTTATAGTGCGTAATTAAAGACAGCCAGGTGTGGATCCTCGTAAAATGCAGACTTTTTTTCCAGTCTGACTCAATGGCCAATGACCTGTGCATCCTTTTAGTTTTCAGTAAGATTGCTTCATTCAATGTGAAGCTTGTGATTGACAAAATAAATTGGGCTCTCAAAGCATTGCGCATTGATATAAAAGGAAATCCATTAACGTAACGCCAGGCACATTTGCCAAACAGCTCCGTTTAACAAACTCATTTACCTGCTGTCATAAAAGTTGCCGTATATTCAAGCGATATCGTGATCGCTCTATGTTTTAATGGAAGTAACAGAATTATCTGCCACATTTCGTAACAGGTTCCTTTCAGAGAGCAAAATCAGTTTACATCACAGCTAATTTCTCTAAAATAAAACGTTACCGGTATCTGTTCTTTACATAACATTTCATCTTCGTAAATTGTGAGTCGAAAGTGACGTGTCGTCGGTGTGGCTTTTTCTTTTTCATTATTTTTATTTTTGGCCTTAGTTGCACAAAAATACTACACCTTTCGCCTATCTTTCCAAATACAAAAGAAGAAAAGCAGTGCACTGATAAAAGCAAACTCCAACCTTAGTATGATGTGAAACACTTGAGAGACATTCTGAATATGTTGGTAAAATAACATGGTACTGCTTGACCTCATTTTGTTAGTAATGTGTCTCAGATAATGTCAGAATATGTATACAGCGTTATACAGCTGCCCCTGAGAATGGGTCTACAGCAACTCGCAACATTTTCAGATACCATCAGGAAGATTCTCATATTCCCTCCATGACTATTTGCAAACTTAAGGTTCAGATGGCTCTGAGCACTATGGGACTTGACATCTGAGGTCATCAGTTCCCTAGCACTCACGACTACTTAAACCTAACTAACCTAAGGACATCACACACATCCATACCCGATGCAGGATTCGAACCTGCGACCGTAGTGGTCACCGAAGCGCCTAGAACCGCTCGGCAACAAAGGCCGGCGCAAACTATTAGTCCTGCAGAAAAAATAAGCAGTAAATTTTTATATAAAATTTTATTTAGCTAAATTTTGTACTGGGATAAGTTTTTACTAGAGGCCACAGTTTTCGAATTATTCAAGAAAAACCTACAAAAGTGACCTTCAAATACGTTGTTCTTGCCAGCCGGTGTGAGCGTGCGGTTCCAGGCGCTTGAGTCTGGAACCGCGCGTCCGCTACGGTCGCAGGTTCGAATCCTGCCTCGGCCATGGCTGTGTGTGATGTCCTTAGGTTAGTTAGGTTTAAGTAGTTGAGAGTTCTAGGGGACTGATGACCTCAGCAGTTAAGTACCATAGTGCTCAGAGCCAACGTTGTTCTTGAATAACTCGAAAACTGTGGCCTACAGTGAAAAAATATCCCGATACCAAATTTAACAACATTAAATTTCCGACAAAAAGGTCCTGTTCTCTTTCTGTGTGGGACTAATAGTTTGCACATAGCGAGTGAGAGAATAAGAATCTCACATGTGAGATTTTTGAAGATGGTGCGGGCTGCGCAAAAGAGGGGCAGCTGAATTACTCTATATAAAAATATAGCAATGAAGACTGCATTTGTAACATCGTTTGTAATCCAGAACAATAAATAGTAGAGACTAGGTTCCAAACTAGATTGGTTATACGTAGACTCTGATTTTTTCAGCTTCCATCCTGTCGCTGTAGTAGCTAAAGTCACCCCACTGGAAAAAGTGTTACTCGATCCCTTAAACGAGCATCCTGTCACTTTTCAGCGCTGTAGATGGTACATAATTTTTACCAGGCGCTCATGTGACCTTCCAATGCTGACGTAAGACGTCCCGGCGAAATGGTGTGTATGTGTCAGTCGATTGTATGGAATGTACGCATTAAGTTGGGAGTCGTAATAGAATGATAATAAGGAACTATGTTCTTTAGACGTACACGTGACCTCCCCGCGAATGTTGGTGTCTACGCTTGTATCTACGCTTAGTGGCCAGCGTGTCTACGAGGGATGGCATACAGTTCACAGCCCTGTAACACAGCGTAAATACAGTCTTCGTAAAAAGATATTAACCTTGCCAGTAGCGGTCGGTTCCAAACCCGAAAGGAATTTTTGCTGGCAGAGAATGAAAGTCCATCCCATCAGGTTTCCGAGCGAACATTGTGAATAGGACAGCTCGTAAAGAATGTATAGTACATTTGTAGTCTTTACCTCGTAAAAGGCGTTTGATGACGGCTGTACATAAAACTGACGTCTTCGACAATAGCTGACTGCAGACGTAGAGCGAAGTCCGCCAAGTCGTTATTTTCCCTCTTTTTACCGTTACGTACCTCAAATGGTAAAAATGGAGCTCTTATAGAATCGATTTGATGCTCGTCAGTCTATCTGTCTGTTCGACTGTTGAAAACCTCTTTTCTCAGGAACAGGTAGACGTACCAAATAAATTGGCAGAGCACTTGCCCGTGAAAGGCAAAGGTCCCGAGTTCGAGTCTCGGTCCGGCACACAGTTATAATCTGCCAGGAAGTTTCGTATCAAATTGAAATTTATGTCACATACTGAGGGCTATGGGCCCTTGACGGTGTAAAGCATTGAAGCTTCTTAATCAATGTAATCAAAAGATACGCTCATTTATGTAACATATTTTGATATTAGGAAATTCAGTCATTAAAACCTATACCATACCTTCCGTTGACCTAGAAACACGAAATTTGGAAAAGAAAGCAAGGTTTCACAGTACAAATAATTGAAAAAAGAGAAACGAAAATTCTGTATTTGTAATATATCACATGTAAAAAAAAATTCTTTTCTCATTCAGTAACCGACGTCAAACTTTAAATAATCAGCAGTTCTGCATTTAGGCTAACTGGGTCGCAATTGTGAAAGTCAAACATTAGTCGAGGAATGGTTTCATTGGTCATATGGCGCGTTTCGGAATTTATCGCTGTAGTCTGTGAATGCTTTTTCTTATTTTTTTTTTTTAACTTAAACTTGAAACTATATGCACTAATCGCTCCTCGATATCTGATGATGGATAAATTCCGAAAAGTGTCATATGAACAGTCCAGTCACATCTACCCTGATGTTTGACTCTTTCCATTGCCACCCAGTCGCCTGAATGCAGAACGGCTGATTAATATAATAATGGTCGTCTGTCTTCTGCATAACATTGTCACATTTATATTATTGAAAGTAAAATATAATCGAAAATATTGGAACCCCTGTGACCGACATGTTGCCGATGATAGGCAAAAACGGTTAACATCCTCGATTACCGGACCTGACAAACTGTCATGCACGTGACAAAAGTCATGGGATACTTCCTAATACTGTGTCGGACCTCTTTCAGCGTGGATTCGACAATGTGTCGGAGGACCCCAGCAGAAACACTTAGACATGCTGCCTGTATAGCCGTCCATAATTGGGAAAGAATGTTGTTCTAACCAATCGCGAACGACTTTGACCCGGTGACGAGGCGCATAGTCATCCATAAATATTGCATCTTTTTTAGGGACATGAAGTCCGTGAGTGGCTGCAACAGGTTTACAAGTCAATGACAGATTCAGTTGTACCGGAGAACCCAGCCCATTCCATACGAGCACGAGCCGCACCGTTGTGGAGCTATCACCAGCTTGCACAGTGCCTTGTTGACAACTTGCGTGCATGACTTCGTGGAGTCTGCGCCACACTCGACCCCTGCCATCGGGTGTTACCAACTGAAACCGGGAGTCACCTGACTACGCTACTGTTTTTCAGTCGCCAAGAGTCCAACCGTTATGCTCACTGTTGTGTGCCCTTCGGAATGTTTCGTGGTTCCTGGCTGCACGAGGAGAGGCTGGTATGATAAGTGGGTGGTCAGTATCCTCTAACTACAACACAAAATGCACACGCGGTAAAAATACACTTTGTTTCAGGAAACAATCGAGTACTTACCTTCATTGATGTCCAATCTGACGTTCTGTGCTTAACAGCAATCACATAGTATGTACTAATTATTCAATCATGCCCGTGTCCATATCACAACTCTATGCTGTGACTAACGTTATCGCCGGCCGCAGTGGCCGCGCGGTTCTGGCGCTGCAGTCTGGAACCGCGAGACCGCTACGGTCGCAGGTTCGAATCCTGCCTCGGGCATGGATGTGTGTGATGTCCTTAGGTTAGTTAGGTTTAAGTAGTTCTAAGTTCTAGGGGACTGATGACCTCAGATGTTAAGTCCCATAGGGCTCAGAGCCATTTGAAACTAACGTTATCTCACAGCTAGCTAACACGACGACTACCACTGTGGACGACTAGAGCACAGTGCGACGCACTGAGGTGCAATGTCAACTGAGTCACAATTGGACGTACTGAGGCACTGATTCAGCGACTGAGGCAGGTCGGTTGCCGGCGGCGGCGGCGGCGGCCTGTGTGCACGCTGCCGAGGAGGCGTTACCGGCGCGCAGCCGTGGGGCCTTCCCGTGTCATAGGCGCGCCTTGTTCAGCGCCTGGTATTCGGGGTTAGCACAAAGTATTGCCCTGATTATAACAATTCATTACAGAATAATTTACGTTCGATGCCGTTACATAGGTTAGTGTTATTAGTTTTTTTTTAAGACCACTTACGTTAGTAAACCTCAACGTGTGCTACCCTGGTAGCTCGGAGAATGTCGAGGCGGTATTCCAGTGGCCGCCAGGTGTTTCGTAACATAAGTTCTGTCACAGTATCCACAGCAGCTTGTATCTTAGCCTCCAGTTCGTCGACGTCAGCAACTGGTGTGACGAAAACTCTGTCCTCGATATAACCCCCCACCCCCAAAAAAAAAAAAGGTCAAGGGGCGTAATCTCTGGAGAGCGGGTGCCCAGTGCGTTCGACCGTCCCTTCCAATCCACCCTATCTGTGGAGCAATGAACTTTTGCTGCAAAAGGTCTACGTAAATGTTAGCGGTAATGGATTTTTCCTCGAAGAGAAACTGTCCGAACACCTTGTTATGCATTAGGCTGCACCAAACATTCACTTTTTCGCTGTCTCGCTGTAACTGTGGAGACTCTGAACCCCATACACGAACATTATGCCTATTTACCGTTCCACTGACAAGAAAGATGGATTCATCGGTAAAGCATATGCAATTTAAGTAGTCGTTACCGCCCTCAATCCTGTTCAGAATCTCACTTGCAAATTCATCACGTGTCAACAAATCATTCGGTTGCATCGCCTGCACGATTTGCACTTTGCAGACATGCAACCTAACCCTTTCGTGAAGAATTTTCACCACATTTCCTTGCGGTATTTGAAGTTTACGTGATGTTTGAGGAGTTGATTTACTCGTAGACGGACTCCGTCGAAACGATTGCCGAACACGATCGACAGTTGCATCACTCCCACGAGGCCTGCCACTTCGAGGACGATCTTCAACGCTGCCTCTTTCGTTAAACTTTCCATACCGTCATTTTACTGATTTAACGTCAGGAGACCAGCGTCCATAAGAAGCCCGAAATTTACCCTGAACACTGACGGGAGATTTCGTTTCGTGAAACCAATGCACACATTGCGCTGTCTTCTGCTTCGTCGCCATTTCGCCAGCAAACTAACGCGACCTAACAGACTGCATCGGTGTTGTGGAGCACTAGCTCCACCTATTGGTCACAACAGCTAGTAACACTAACCTATGTAACGGCATCAAATGTAACTTATTGTGTTAGATATTTTTATAATCAGGGCAAGTCTTTGTGCTCATCGTGTACAGTGTTTCCCAGCGCCGACCTCTGCGCTATCGAAGGCGGGCGCACGCAGTGGCGGGCCCGGCCGACGCGCAGCAGGTCTCGCCGTGCTGCTGGCGAAGCCACTCGCGTCCGTCTCCTGCTGCCACAGCCAAACTCCGCAGCACTCTCCTAACGGATCCTCACACGTCCCACGTTGATTTCTGCCGTTATTTCACGCAGTCTTGCTTGTCTGTTAGCACTGCCAAATCTACACTATTACCGCTGCTCTAGGTAGTCAAATGAAGGCTTTCTGTCACTGTGCTGTGCGTAATGAGAGTATTGCCTGAAATTTGGATTCTCAGTATACTCTTGACGTCGTGGATCTCGGAACACTGAATTCGCTACCGATTACCGGAATGAAATGTCCCATGCGTCTAGCTATAGGTAGCACTCCAGTTTGATGTCTGTTAATTGCCGTCGTGCTATCATAATTACTTGCGAAATCTTTTCACACGAATCACCCGAGTACAAGTGACAGCTCCGCCAATGCACTGCCCTTTCATAGTAAACCTTGTCTACGCGATACTACGCGACCTATACTTCCGTATGTCGTTATCCCACGACTTTTGCCACAGCGGCATAGATAATTAAATTTGTATGTAACCTTCACTGCGTGACTCCTATTCGCACCTGACCAGGTTTTAAAGTGATGCAAAGCTAATGAGACATAGATCGCAGTATGTCTCACTGGAGGTCGTTCCGTGACGGCAAGGTGGTGTCTTTTGTGCGTTGACTTATTCCATTCATTGACGTCATTAGCCTATCCATCCCACGCAATATGCGCCTTAATTTTTCTTCACTGTCACTGAGGATAGCAATGCCATCAGCGACTCTTACGACTGAAGTCCTTTCATCCTGAATGTCAGTCTCACTCGTGAATTACGCTTGCCATGTTCTTCTGGGTCCAATCCAGAACATACTTTTGAAATTACTTAAAAGTATGATAAGTTTACAGAAACATTGAACTTTATTTATTTAGTCAAATTTTTTAGTGGACATAACTTTTTATAGAAATCACAGATTGCGACGTGTTCACAATAACGTTTCACATCAATCCATTAAATATTTGTTTTGATCTGTAGACTCTGAACCCCATACACGAACATTATTATTAAACAGGTAATTAATTTCGGTCAGCTTCTTCAGAAATGAGAGAATGCAGTACATAATTCGTGCCACTGTGTACATAGCTGGTACAGTCACATTAAGAAACCATACAAGCTTCAACAAAAAATCTAAGAAATTTACTGGATACAATGGATACTATTGCGCCAGACATGCTCACGTTTTAAAGACATGATGTATACAAATGACACTCAAGTCTGAAAATGGTGACAGCTGACTGAAATTAATTACCTGCTTAATCACATTTCTGTGATACATGACAGGACTTACAAGAAAAAAATTACAGAAATGATTTTAATTACATAGTGATGATATTATTTAGATAGTAAAATTCAAAGCAAGACAGTTCTGAATTTATTTTAATATTTAGCAGATGTTTGACACTAGATACTAGGAGTCTGTTCCGTTCTACAGACCAAATGTTCCCCATAATAGGGAAAAAAACTCTTCAAACTGGAGCAGGTGTCGCAGGCAAAGACACCGCGAGCTCAACCATTTTAGAAACATTGCAACAAGAAGTATGAGTCTTCGAAACACATCAAAAAGTGCTTTTCACAACTCTTCAGTAGTATCTGGTACTTTTTCAGAACTTTAATTGCAAACTATCCTTTGCTTTCCAGTTACCAGATTCAACAACGTACATTCATCAAATGGGTGATCAATATTCTTGGAATCTTTTCTAATAATGTTAACAATAGCTGCCTTTGTTTTGGTTCTAGCAGATGAAAATTTTCGGTCACATAACTTTTTAACCAGTTTAGTTGTTCACTCTGATGTTTTGAAGCTGAGTTTGTCTAGCACTATGGTACGAAAAAGTACCTTCTTTACGAACACATTTCAGATTATTGTTACTCCAGTCTGTGGCTTTAAAAGAAATCTCCAATGTTTGGTGAGTCAGTAGCATTAACAACACTCCTAGTTTGGCTGTTTTCACCTCCTTTAATACAAACTCTTTCCTTTATGTGCAAGAGAAAATTCCCCATACTTAGTGCGCAATAAGACATTCATTATTATTGTCATTATAGAAGTCGAGAAATTTGTCTTCCTGTTGTAGGTTAACATTGAAGCGACACATACTTTTGCCCACTGCTAAACAATGGTACAAAAACGAATAGAAATAAAATGATCAAAAACTGTAGACGAGATATTTCACAGTGAAAAACAACACAAACACATTGCCCCCGGTGTGTTACCAAATGACGAAGTGAAAAGCTGTGGCGGAACTGCCAGACACGGCCCCCACTGACGTCAGCGCTTTCTCGGAGCGTGGCTGAAATGTAGAAGCAAATATCCTGCCATTTATAAAATACTCAAACCCAAGACATTTTGTAACCCCGGACGTTGACCCCGACAGCACTAAGAAACCAGGGTTATCTGGGCTAGTCCCATACTTTCGGCGAGCCTATCTTGAGTGTTTCATTTATTTCTGTTGGTTTCTTCGATATATAAATTGAACAGTAGGGACGAAAACTCTATCTCCGTCGTTTTTAATCCGAGTACTTCGTTCTTGGTCTTCCATTCTTACTGAGCCCTCTTCGTTCTTGTACATTTTGTACAACATTCGTCTTCCATCATAGCTTAGTCCTCTTTTTGTCAGAATTTCAATCATCTTTAATCATTTTCCAATATCGAACGCTTTTTCCACGAATGTCTATATTTTTCTTAAGTTTTACTTACAGTATCATTTGTAGTGTTAGATCTGTGTCTCTACCGCTCTTACCTTTCCGAAAGCCAAACCCATCGTCATCTAAGAGTGCGCAATTTACGGAAAGCACAGCTACGTAAGTAACTGGTAGAGGACGGAGGAGGGCCTCCCGGAGTGCAGGTGGAGCTGTGCTCTCCGTTGGTCTGGGGGGACGAGAGCCGCTCCCATTGCGTGCCATCTGCAAGCGCCCTCCAGAAGGCCGACTAGCTGGCTATGCGAGATTATCTTCTACTGGCAGCTGCTCGGCGCTTCATCTACACGCGCTCTCTCGACGAGTTCTGTTTGGTTGCACGTCAGCAAGATGTTATAAGGAAGTTACCCATAGATCGTTACTAGTCACAATTCTTTTTAATTTGCTTATATTAATTTAAAGAGATCCACTTTAGTTGTGCTAATGATGTATTCAAACCACGGTCGACTTCTGGATGTTACAGTCCTATCTTCAAGTGTATAAAACTGTAAAATTCAAAGGAGTGGTGGGAAGAAATATGTCATATCTGATAAAACAAGAAGAACAAAGCGATTCTTTTATTGTATTTGGTAATGCGTAGCATGCGATCGGGCCAGTCAGTGCAAGTGCTCCAAGTCACTGCATCTCAGGTGGAACTAGGAAAAGGGTGAGGGTCTAACACTCGAAAGGACCTAAAAATGTAACGTCCGGGAGGGTAGGACGAAGGACAAAGAAATCCCCGTTGTGACCCACCACACAGTTGTGGTTGGCGTTCATACTGCGCGGCTGCTAGATGGTGGACAGTGTTAGTACAGTTGTGTGTTTTTGGAGTATTTTTCCTTCGTTCAATCCGCCCGGACGTTACATTTTTAGGTCCGTTTCATTATTAGGCCCTCTCTCTTTTCCTGGTTCCGCCTGAGATGCAGTCATCTGGAGCACTTGCACTGATTGACGCGATCGAATGTTATTCATTACAAAATACAATAAGTGAGTCGCTATGTTTCACTAGTCTCCTGTTCTGGTTTCACCCGATGCGCTATATTTCTTTCCACCTATCCCCTGTGTTTTACAGTTTTAACCATCGTAACATAAGATCTTAATATCCCGAAACAGGCAATGGTTTGAATAAACCATTATTACAACTGAAGCGGATGTCTTGAAATTAATTAATCATGCCTCTTAGTTGCAGGTGTCCTACATACTGGTTCTTGCTTAGACTATTTAATACCTCAAAATGTTTATGATCTCTCCCTCCCTCTCTCTCTCTCTCTCTCTCTCTCTCTCTCTCCCTCCGTCCCCTTCTCTTTCTCTCTCTGTCTGTGCCTCTCTCTCCTCTCTTTTTTCCCCCTTCCCCTCCACCCTAGCCGTTCAGTCGATCTCCACTAGCCCAGATCCCGCGCACTGAAGCACGGCGATACAAACGCTTTAATAATATAAAATTGAGATAAACATCCCTGGAATTCTCTTGCCTTATCCGTAATCCATAGGATGTGGCCGATGTGACATATGATCCATCTTTCTTTACGAAATCGAGCTTTTTATTCACGCAGCTCTTGGCGTGTACAGGGTGAGCCAGAACTCCACCGACAAAATTTCGCAGTTGTCAGGGCTATTTTTTCCAGTATTTTGGTGTAAGAGACCCAGTGTCTCATTACGTACTAGTTGCATTTGATTCTACTTCTTAAGCCCATTTATTTTAGTACCTCTATTGCACCGAAAAAATCTACACTACACTCCAAATGCCGACACTAAGCGCTGTTTTGTCTTATTTTAAATAAATGTGTTCCATTCATCCACGGTAGTTGCTGTTGGCAAGAGTAAAGCATTCAGCACTGCTCAGTGCTGTCTATTTTCTATCGCAGTGTTTGTTATATTTTAACAGTCATACACAACAGTACTGACAGATTTACTTTTGAAGAGTTTGCCGATATGCTCCCCGACTGTGGGCCCACTGAACGCAGGGGGGCAGCGGCACAAAGGCCCTGTGCTGGTCTGTTCCCGCACCGAAGACGACGGACGCTTTGCTTTGCTGTTCCCGCACTGAAGGGGACCGCGTCACAGTATTTATGGTTGCTGCGTTACTCTGTGTTCCGTCTTATATGTTTTGGTGACAGCATGTTAGAGGTTTTTTCACTATTATGAAAGTATTTTCGTAGAAACAGGATTAACTGGGCTAACAAACCGAATAACTCATAATTACATCGTTAAGCGGTAGCAAGAGCGCAATGCAGTTCTTGTTGACCCTGTGGACTGGTGCGAAGTATATTTTGTAAGATTTTAAGCATGTCCTTGATAGCATGCGAAATAAGTGCGATTGCTCGGTGATCCAAACATTCTTTAGAAATTCCCTTCTTTGAAATCGCGATGAATACTTAACTTTCCAGCCTGTCTGCCAGTGATGGTTTCTCTGAATTTGCTGACATTATGAATGCAAGACATTCACCGAGCTCTCTGCAAAGATTCTAAACAATATTGCTGGAATTCCATCATGACCACCAGCATTAATTTTAACAATATTTTCTTGGGTCTATGTAACTTTGCATACTAAAATAACTGGTTTTGATTCTAACACGGGATTGGTCCAGCCCGATAGGAAGAATAAACCGAAAGAAATGCACTGTCAAAATTTTAGCTAACAAGACTCATGCAAGTTCTTTTTTTCCTTGTTTTTAATATGTTAAGTTACTTACTTTTGCCACACGAAGACCCGCTTACAAAAGCGGTTTGTACAGATCTAGCGTGCGAGTCGGCGAATAAGCAGACTCAGCCCTGACTAGAGGACTTGGAGCTGCGTAGCGAAGCCCAAAGTGCAAACACGTGAATTTGAAGCACAGAAACAGTACTCAGAAATGTCTGAAAACGTTCATTTATTTGAACGACCTGCAGTTCATATCGAGAGCTACACTGTTGTAGATGCAATTGTTACACAAGTGTCTAGCAGAGAAAAGAAAACAAAGGGATTGTATGATGTTAAATTACAGACGACTTCCAGCAATCGGTGCTTTAATTTATTGAAATTAAATATTTTATAACAATTTCTATAGTACACTTCTTATGATAACTTTTGAATAATGTTTATTTTGCCAACAATGGAACAGTTCCTTCTTCCTTGCCTCTAGTGGTAACAAAAATGCGAAGTGTGTTTTGGATGACGAAAACAAATATTTTTTTTAACCAGGCACACCTGATGATAGAAATAGTAATTCACTCATACATTTCACAGAAATTACGAGTTTCATTAAGCAGGACTGGAACTGAGTAAGAAATGGTCGTAACCACGTACCACGCATACTTAATCAAATGAGTAAAATGTGGTGATGGAAACTGACAGTGCAAGAATAACTGAATATCCGTTGATAAACATGAAACGGCGAACTGGTATTGGAAATTATAATACTTGATAATTTTCTGAAAATGCTTATCACTGTTGAGGCCGAATCAAACTGTGAGTTCCAGATGGAATCCAAAGTATAGTAACAGTCTTTTCGTCGTCCTAAAGAGGTGTCTTTAAGTAGAAGCCAAGAGTCTAACAAAATCAATCAGTTATAGTCTGCAAATGGTGGCAAGACATTTCTGATGTAACACTGAAAATGATTCTTTCCCAATTTTCCAGATTTTGCTGCGTCGGTCACAAGACTTTCGCATGTAAACAGTCCTCTTTTGTAATATTAGGTCCTAATTTGCCTGGATGTTCCTGAAGACAGAAACAGTAATCCACTGATACTAGCCACTGGCACAGTTGTATACTGGCCGGCCGCTGTGACCGAGCAGTTTTAGGCGCTTCAGTCTGGAACCGCGCGACCGCTACGGTCGCAGGTTCGAATCCTGCCTCGGGCATGGATGTGTGTGACGTCCTTACGTTGGTTAGGTTTAAGTAGTTCTAAGGCTAGGGGACTGATGACCTCATATGTTAAGTCCCATAGTGCTCAGAACCATGTGAACCATTTTGTTGTATGCTAATGTTTCATAGCATTCACAGACCTCTGTTTTGCTGGAAGTGACAAGGTGCTGTTTGGACGAAAGATGACCGAGCGACTTGATGCACAGATTTTGTGGGATAACAAGAAACTTCGTCTTCACGTCAGCTACAAACGTGTCTGTAGCATTAGCTGTTACTGTCATCTCCTCTACACTATTACTTGAGATAAACTTCCTAATTTTGTGACTACCTTTTTCGTATAGTTTCCTGAACCTGTTCAACCAGGTCGAAGACGCCTGGAAATCATTGATGTTCCTCTCCTTTGCAATTCAGGGCGCCCAGACTTGTAGATCACTCTTGATAACCGTGCAGTCACTCTCACGAGTAGTTCTCAGTCTTTCGAATAGTGTATCTTTCAAACTTCTGCGAGTTTAGTTCTGGCGCATATTCTGTACTTCATGTAAACCTTTCGTCCATTTATGCAGTTCGTGTTCACATTTTGCGAAACGAAACTGGCTTTACAAATTGCTTAACGAACCTCCTTGTTCTAACTAAAAAATTTACAGCCTCTTCTTTCTCACTGAAAGCTATTACTGAGCATGTTTTCTTTGGTACTCTATTTTTGTTGTGGGCTTTAATTCGTACAACAATCATCAATCGAACTGCAGTTCACGAAATCGTCTAAGTCATTTCCTGTTTTTTCTGATACTCGTATTTCCATAATTTATAACGAATTATTGACATTCGAATGAATGTCCAAGAAATCAAGTAATAAATAACGAATGTGTAAGTCACGATTTAGACTGCGTACTACGTTCTCCGTATTTCATCTTGCAAGGTTTAAAGGTGAGATTGCACATTACTGTGAACTCTGGAACCTGCTCAAAGACATCTATTAGGAAACATACGCAAAGAAAGCACAAAGAAGTAATTCAGTTTTATCTACATTTTTAACATTTGATTCGAACGAATGATAAATGTGAGCAATCATGACAGAGAAAATATCAAAGGAAGCTGAAATTGGCTTTACAAATTATGATCGCATTGCGCCGTGTTATCTGTTTGCCGATGTGCCGTCAACCATGAGCGAGACCCCTCGCCTTTTCGTTATGCTGATCCGCACAGCTTTAAAGACTGCTACACAGCATAACAGGCAAGGCGACAAAGTGCTGCCAACATACTATGCACAGGCATGAAATTGAAAAACTATCCGGACTTTGTCCGAGTGTTTTCAATCATGTGTAAGACTATATTAATGCTAATTAATGTGTTAAACACAACACGTAAATATAAGATATAAAGAAAGAAAATACGCTAATTAGTATGAACTGTACCAGTAAAAATGAATTTCAGATTATCGAGATAACATAACACTTTCAGTAAGACAAAGTACACCAGATCGTTACGAATTAGCAAAATATTATGCGCATTCGGCCGCGAAACGGTATCTGTCAACGTTCAGACCAGTCATACTGGATTACCGTTGCTTACCTATCATGAATGTGTGCAAATTTAGCCATGCGTGAAGACTCAAAAAAAAATTCAGTTAAAAATCATTAAATGCCACACTTAAGTCGGTTCAATTATTGACAGAAGCGGAAAAAGTAGGCAGTAGGAAGTATGATTTTCTACAAGAGTTTCATATTGACATATACAGGGCACCGGTACAGAATAAAAGTAGCAATAAAACGTATTGGGGGAGCGAGAATTTCTTAAAATTGCTTTACTGATAGTCTATCTGCCTCCATCGAGATTAGAACCGAAAACAAACCAGACCTCCCTTGCAGTAGCAAACATCTTTCACTACACTAGCAGACAACCCAGGCAAACAGCCCTCTATTATTACCCAGACATGAATAAGCCGGCAATATCGCATGAAAATGGCAAAATAATCTGCAGTTTCTGTTGCATATAGTTTTCTGTACTCAAAAACATGAATTTTTTACTTTTATGTCACCGATTATTGACAGTAAAAAAATGTTCAAATGTATGTGAAATCTTATGGGACTTATCTGCTAAGGTCCGCAGCTCGTGGTCGTGCGGTAGCGTTCTCGCTTCCCGCGCTCGGGTTTCCGGCTTCGATTCCCGGCGGGGTAAGGGATTTTCTCTGCCTCGTGATGACTGTGTGTTGTGTGATGTCCTTAGGTTAGTTAGGTTTAAGTAGTTCTAGGGGCCTGAAGACCATAGATGTTAAGTCCCATAATGCTCACAGCCATTTGAACCATTTTTTAACTGCTAAGGTCATCAGTCCCTAAGGTTACACACTACTTTACCTGAATTATCCTAAGGACAAACACACACACCAATGCCCGAGGGAGGACTCGAACCTCCACCGGGATCAGCCGCACAGTCCATGACTGCAGCGCCTTAGACCGCTCCGCTAATCCCGAGCGGCTGTGTGACATACATTCGGGATGTTTATCGAAATAACAAAATACTGGTATTATCGAGTAAATTTCGTAGGATGATTCTGCACTACTCCAGGAAATAAATGGTGACATAGCTGCCAAACGTATTCTACAATGTTTCGAATTCTCCATTAGGCTCGCCACAGCCAGAAAACGTTCATTAGCCGAAGTGTTTCTTAAGCTAGCTAGCAATGGGGATGCTCACACTTCTAAAACGCGGTGGTATTAATACTGGGATCTGAATTACGACGCGTATAGGCAAATGGATTTTATTTGCATTCCTGTGAACGTGATTTGGATCGAAAGGGTAGCTACGATTAAGATGCTGATGTATCGACTGCAAATAGAACATTTAGAATAAAGAGTAGGGGAAGTTATTTATGCGGCCCTCATCTTCAGTAACTGTCGTAGCTATTTTCGTTGTTATGATTTCGTCACCTACATCGGTAAAAATGGAACCCTACTAGTCTCACATTCTTGACGGTCTATCTGTCTACCCAACCCTTAAAACCCATTTACCTCGAGTACAGGTAGACATAATAAGCGGAAATGTATCGCACTTCCTGCGGTATACAGTTTCTTGGTGGTGTAAAAAAGTGAGATTCTGTGTCGACGCAATCTAAAGATACGGCCGTTTATGTAAAGAAAATTTACGCGAAATATCAAAAAATGGCCCTAAGAACCATGCGACCAAACTGCTTAGGTCATCAGTCCCCTAGAACTAGAACTATTTAAACCCACCTAGCCTAAGGACATCGCAGTCATCCATGCCCGAGGTAGGATTCCAACCTGCGACTGAAGCAGCCGCGCGTTTCGTGACTGAAGCTCCTAGAACCGCTCGGACACCGGACCCGGCGAAATCCTTTTCACCTCATGTATAATGATAATATACAGGGTGAGTCACCTAACATTATCGCTGGATATATTTCGTAAACCACATCAAATACTGACGAATCGATTCTACAGACCGAGCGTGAGGAGAGGGGTTAGTGTAATTGGTTAATAGAAACCATAAAAAAAGCACGAAAGTATATTTTTTAACACAAACCTACGTTTTTTAAAATGGAACCCCGTTAGTTTTGTTAGCACGTCTGAACATATAAACAAATACGTAATCAGTGCCGTTTGTTGCATTGTAAAATTCATGATAGGTAAGCACGGTAATCCAGTATGACTGATCTGAACGTTGACACAGACCGTTTCGCGGCCGAATGCGCATAATATTTTGCTAATTCGTAACGATCTGGTGTACTTTGTCTTACTGAAAGTGTTATGTTATCTCGATAAGCTGAAATTCATTTTTACTGGTACAGTTCATACTAATTAGCGTTTCTTCTTTCATTTATATCTTATATTTACGTGTTGTGTTTACACATTAATCAGCATTAATATAGTCTTACACATGATTGAAAACACTCGGACAAAGTCCGGATAGTTTTTCAATTTCATGCCTGTGCATAGTATGTTGGCAGCACTTTGTCGCCTTGCCTGTTATGCTGTGTAGCAGTCTTTAAAGCTGTGCGGATCAGCATAACGAAAAGGCGAGGGGTCTCGCTCATGGTTGATGGCACATCGGCAAACAGATAACACGGCGCAATGCGATCATAATTTGTAAAGCCAATTTCAGCTTCCTTTGATATTTTCTCTGTCATGATTGCTCACATTTATCATTCGTTCGAATCTGCAACTCCGTTAATATTCATAATAATTGGCAATTGCCTTTGCGGTATCGTCAAATGTTAAAAATGTAGATAAAACTGAATTACTTCTTTGTGCTTTCTTTGCGTATGTTTCCTAATAGATGTCTTTGAGCAGGTTCCAGAGTTCACAGTAATGTGCAATCTCACCTTTAAACCTTGCAAGATGAAATATGGAGAACGTAGTACGCAGTCTAAATCGTGAACATTCGTTATTTATTACTTGATTTCTTGGACATTCATTCGAATGTCAATAATTCGTTATAAATTATGGAAATACGAGTATCAGAAAAAACAGGAAATGACTTAGACGATTTCGTGAACTGCAGTTCGATTGATGATTGTTGTACGAATTAAAGCCCACAACAAAAATAGAGTACCAAAGAAAACATGCTCAGTAATAGCTTTCAGTGAGAAAGAAGAGGCTGTAAATTTTTTAGTTAGAACAAGGAGGTTCGTTAAGCAATTTGTAAAGCCAGTTTCGTTTCGCAAAATGTGAACACGAACTGCATAAATGGACGAAAGGTTTACATGAAGTACAGAATATGCGCCAGAACTAAACTCGCAGAAGTTTGAAAGATACACTATTCGAAAGACTGACAACTACTCGTGAGAGTGACTGCACGTACGTAGTCCGCTAGTCACCACACGGGGCATGGCAGAGCGTACCATTACCCTTCTCTGTTCCAGCCGCAACTGGAGCGAGGGAAAAACGAATACGTTTTTTGTATTGTTTTGTCATGTCTTGTTCTTACGGTCTTTATGCGAAGTGTAAGATGGCGGCAATAGAATTATTCTGAATTCGGGTTCTCTAATGTTTCTCGTTTGTGTTTCGTGAAAACATTGTTTCATTCCCGTGTTACTCACATGTTGATCGAGCCTACCGGTGATAAATCTAACAGCACGCCTCTGAATTGCTCCAGTGTCTTTTTTACTCAGACCTGATAGGAAGCCCAAACACTCCAAGAGTATTCAAGAATGGGTACACATGTGATATATAAGCGGTCTCGTTTATAGATGAGTTACGCTTTCCTACAATTTTCCCAATGAACTGAAATTGACCAGTCGCCTACACTATTACTCGTTCCACTTCAAATCGCTTTACAGCGTTACGTCCAGTAATTTCATGGACGTGGCTGCGTCAAGCAGCTCTCCACTAATAGTGTATTCGAATATTATGGGATTAGTTTTCCTCCTCATGTGTATTAATTTGTATTTTTGAAATTTATCACGCAACTACAAATTTTATCTAAGTACTCTTATACCCTCCAACAGTCACTCAACGATGACACCTTCCTTTACACCACAGCGTCATCAGAAAACAGTCGCAGATTGCTGTTCATCCTGTCCGTCAGATCATTTACGTATACAGATGTAAACAAAGAATAGCAGCGGTCCTATCAATTTCCCTGTGGCACACCTCGTAATGCCCTCGTTTCTGAAAAAGGCGTTCCACACAGTCATATATCAGAGAACCTATTCCATATGCTCCGACCTTCATTAACTGTCTGTAATGTGCAATGGGAGACTGTGGCAGGCCCTGGAAGGCCCAACGGCACCGACCGACCGCCATGTCATCCTCAGCCCACAGGCGTCACTGGATACGGATATGGAGTGGCATGTGGTCAGCATACCGCTCTACCGGCCATATGCCAGTTTACAAGGCCGACACACTATGTAAAACGCTTACCGGATATCTAGGGATATGGAATCTCCAGTTGTTCTTCATCCACGTTTCGTGCGACGAAAGGGAAGGTTGAGATTCGCACGAAGATGCTTCCTTAATCGGCACTGATTTGTGGGCAGAAGCTTTTCTGTCTCAGAGAAATTTATTGTTTTTGAACTCGGAATATGCTCAAGAATTCTGCTGCAAACCTGTGTTAAGGATACTGGTTTGTACTTTTACGGGTCCGTTCTTTTATTCTCCTTATACACAGGAGACACCCGCGGTTTTCTTTCAGCTGCTTGGTGTGCTGGGCGAGATATTCCGGTAAGTGCAAGCTACGACAGGCGCCAAGTTAGATTCAATCCGGAGCTGTTGTCAACTTGGGCTGCTTCCGCCTGCCACTGTGTCCTCTCTACAAGAGTCTGTGCGATGCTGAGACGACTGTACGTCTGTACGACCCTTCTGCGCGAGTCTTTTTTAAATGGTAAATTTAAATATTCATCATTCCCTTCCAACACCAGACTGGTCGACGAGTGACTAAATAGAAGCCGTCGACCTCATAAGTGGTTTTCCGTAGCACCAGAAATTTGTTGGGTTCTCGATAAGATCTTCTGAAAAAGTAGGACAAACTTTTTATGGATGCATGAATTGTAGCCAACTTTTGACAGTATACACTTACACGTTATATTTTGATTTCAGAGTGTGATAACCTCTGTCCACAGCACCTACCGAATTTTTTTGCCAAATCATTTTGGGTCTTTTCCATCCTTAGTCCACTTACTCGGCACATCTTCAGAGCGAGATTTACAATTGTTTTAAATTTTTTCCGTAATTCCTCTACGTCCATCCTATTGGAACGAATCTGATTTACTGATACGCTGTACGCTATTATCGAATTTAGTTGACAGAATTATGTCATGGAGACATCATGAAGATTCGAAACTTCTACATGCTGCCAAAGATTATGTCGATATTGCTCGTAGGGGAATATTAGTAGTGGCGCTGTTTCGGTTAGGTGGTGGATAACTCAGTTTATTTATCTGTAAATTTCAGCATCGACCACCCATCTCCAAGCACCGCTTAGGAGGGTATAATCGCTATTCTAGGTGAAGCTGTTCCTGCACGTTCTCATCTCAATGACATCTTTGATGATAGAATACCCATCAAATGCAATCGTCTTTTTGTTTATGAGCTTATGTTGCTGAATAGCAGATTTGTCGAAATCGCTGTATTTAATATGGAATCGGCGCTGAACTTCCCTGATGTCGGTTTTTTCTAGTCTTTCAATTATCCTATAAACTGATGTTTCTGTTCACACCTGTCAGGACCTGCCTCCCTCATAATTGCAATTATTACATTCTTCTTTAAGTCTCATTGTACTTCGCGTGTCTCGTGTATCTTGCATACTAGGTGGAATGGTTTCGTTATGGTGTATTTCAATGCTTAAGATGAAATGTCGTCGACATCAGATGTGATTTTTCGATGTGGTCTTTTGTGCTCTGTCAAATTCTTCCTCTACTTGATTTGCCGTTTCCATTTTACTGGCATCAATTTCATTCCTTGTTTGGTCTTCCCATATATTTCTTCCACTACTAAGCATTCCCTTCTTCGCTTAGTACTGTCTTCTCGACTATCCTTTGGCCCACAATACCTTCTGCATGCCGGGTTGTAGCATGGAATGATGTTAAATTGAGATTTTACCATCTCGTAGTGATGGTTGTCATTCGATGGGATCACAGGCCAAATTAGAGAAATTTCTGAAAAATAATTCCATGGTGGCATGTTTGTCGAAACTTTCCCAGGATACCTGACGCGAACAGATTCTGGGAAACAGCATTAAATCAGGAACTACAAGGAAAGTAAGAAAGAACCATTAGATTCACTGATCTGTAATAAGTCTTGACTAATGTGGAATAAATGTAATTATCTATTGTGAAGAGAGTCGAGACGAAACACACTAGCAGACAAGTAATCTGCAGCACTAGAGACGTCCAACCGGAACAATTAAACGATGAAACCCAAACGCACACTAAACTGCTATATCATCCTCAACGTCTCTTGTTGCCATTTTGAGATGATGAAATAAGTGAACGTATAATTCGGAGTAAGAGCGTTAGAACAGCATCTACAAGTACTGACACCATTACCAATAAGTGCGCTCTTCATGGAAAGTTGGGAATACTTCAGAGAAAAATAAAATGAAATGTACACATTGCTCAACAGATAATGTCGAATAATACAAAACAGTAGTACCCAAATTAGTAGACAAGAGAGAAACAAGTCTCTGGATGTCTTAAATGGAACAGGTGCAAGTAGGAGATACAGAACACTCCGACATCTGGGATTTGGAAATACCGACTTGAGACGCGACACACGGGAAACATGAAGATCGCATTTTTACTGCTGATTACATACGTTTTTTTGATAAAAACACAAACATTAGTAACTTTAAGAAAAAGTGGCAAATATTGCGGCGAATTGAGGAAACTGGTGATTATAGTGAACTGAGAATGCGAAAAATAGGAAAACTGCAAAAGAGTACTTAATAAAAATATTATATATGGTAGGGAAGAAGATAAAAAAGAGAGTGACGAAAGTAAGAAGCACTAAATAAAATAGGCGAAAAACAAAGAACGTTTTGTAGAAACACTTTCACGAAGAAAGGACAAGACAATTGAAGCTGAGCTCATGTGTACGTGACTGGTAAGTCCAACAATAAAGAGAGGGGTGAGAAGAATTTAACAGAGAACAACTATCGAGGGCGATAAATGTGGGAAGCTGCAGAGACAGGAAACGTGATTGATATTAGTTTTGTCTAAAAAAAGATGCTGCGACTGATATCTGCCGATATATTAATAATGTATTACAAGGCATATAAATAATAAGTACTCAACAAAAAAGAGCTGTTTTAGGATTTGTCGTAGACCTCAGATGAACTGCATGCAATGCACGGTTGATACAATTCTGTACAAGTGTTCCTGAATATCTTTCAGTATGATTTAGCTTGCTCGGTTTTACGACTTCCATTTTTCAGGTATATCAGTCTATGTATTATGTTCATTAATTGTTCAGTAACTTACACGATTAAACAACACTCATCGTTCTCACTTGTCGCTCTTGAAGTAGTAAAAGTGTTGTGTTGGCAGAAGAGCCAACACCGTGTTACGAGAGGAGGCCGAAATGCGCGCGTTTTAGCTCACGCAGGCTGCCGTGAGGAGGGAAGAACTATACTGACTGGAGGTCTGGAACATGACATGGAATTAGAATTCAAAAAGTGGACGTAATTTGTGTGATACTTAACTTAATCCATTAATGATGAACGTCGCTCTTAACGGTACATGATTCACATTATTATCTCTTCAGAATAGTAAATGAATATGGCGCCTTGCTAGGTCGTAGCAAATGACGTAGCTGAAGGCTATGCTAAACTGTCGTCTCTGCAAATGAGAGCGTATGTAGGCAGTGAACCATCGCTAGCAAAGTCGGCTGTACAACTGGGGCGAGTGCTAGGGAGTCTCTCTAGACTAGACCTGCCGTGTAGCGGCGCTCGGTGTGCAATCACTGATAGTGGCGACACGCGGGTCCGACGTATACTAGCGGACCGCGGCCGATTTAAAGGCTACCACCTAGAAAGTATGGTGTCTAGCGGTGACACCACAGAAGGTATCACTTTATATGATGTCCTAAAAGAAACCATGTAAATGATCATCACCACTCGGCCATTGCTAGTTTCTCTTCCAAAGAGATTCCTCTTGGAGATATGACAAATGTTCGACGCTAACAGAGATGCAAGCTTACTAACAGAGTGATATGTAAATATGCCGGCGGTCTATAAGTAATGCAACACATTTTTTTCTCGGCCAATTTCGGCTGAAGAAACGCGGAATTTGTTGTGGGACATCGTGGAATATTCCCACTTCAGCCCCTATAGATTCATGAAGTGTGTATGGGTGGCCGCGCTGTACGTGTCCTACAAAGTGTCGTCTGTAACGAAGGTGCGTTCCAACTTTCTTTTGACGGAAAGCTAGAGCATCGCAGATATTCATAGGTGCTTGCAGAATGTCTACAGGGACCTGGCAGTGAACAAGAGCACGGTAAGTCGTAGGGAGAGGCGTCTACGTCATCGCCATAAGGTCGTGCAAACCTGTCCGATCTCCCGAGTGCCGGTCAGTCACACACAGTTGTGGCTCCTGAAATGTTGGAACGTCTGGACACTCTCATTCGAAGTGATCGGCGGATGATAAACATCCAACAACTGGACGTCTCTGTCGGTAGTGCTGACACACTAGTCAATCAAAAAATGGTTCAAATGGCTCTGAGCACTATGGGACTTAACTTCTGAGGCCATCATTCCCCCAGAACTTAGAACTACTTAAACCTAACTAACCTAAGGACATCACACACATCGATGCCCGAGGCAGGATTCGAACCTGCGACCGTAACGGTCGCGCGGTTCCAGACTATAGCGCCTAGAACCGCTCGGCCACACCGGCCGGCCACTAGTCAGTCGGTTGGGGTACACGAAGGTGCGTGCCCGCTGTTTTCCTAGCCTCCTGGCAAGAGACCGTGAAGAGCTACGAGGGACTATCTTTGTACAATTACTTGCAAGCTACGAGGCTGATCGTGACAATTGTTTGCCGAACACTAGCACAGGCGATGAAACGTGGGTTCATCACTTCGGATAATCTACGGAGTGGCGCCATACTACCTCTCCTACGAAGAAAATGTTCAGAGCCGCACTATCAGCCGGTAAAGTAATGGCGGCGGTCTTCTGGGACTCTGAAGGGGCTTTTGTGGTTGACGTCCTCCCTCCTGGTACGATGATCAACTCTAAAGTCAATTGCGCTACCCTCAGTAAATTGAAGAAATGACTTCAGCGTGTTCGTCGCTACAAAAATGCAAAGGAACTTGTCCATCTCCAGTACAATGCAAGCCCTCTCACAAGTCTGCGCACACGAGGGGAGCTCATAATACTTCATTGAACTGTTCTTTCTCATCCATCTTCCTACTTCCGTCTAAGGATGCACTCCGCGGGAAGCAACTCTTGCATAATGGGGCGGTTAGTGATGCCGAGAAATGTTGGCTTCGATGTCATCACCAGGGTGGTCCACACGGTCATACAGGGCCACCCAGTAATGTATCGTAAGGCCGCCACATTGGAGGGAGATGTAGAAAAATAGGGTTGTCCAGGGAAAAAAGTGAGTGAGAAGATGGTTTTTGGATTTCTGAATAAAACGAACTTGATTTCAGGAAAAATGCGTGGCATTAATTACCGAACGCCCCTCGTACACACAACAGGTGACTCCTTTGAATTTCGTGTAAATACATGGTCGTTTGTGGTATCACTGTGGTATTGTCAACGACGAAGGAATTTCTAGCCGGGGTTACCAATTCCGTAATTATATTTACATAAAAAAGCTAGGTCACCGTGAAAATCAGTTAGGTTGAAGCTAACTTTCAACGCTTTCCGCTTTTTGTGGCCGCATATTTTCATTGGAACGTAATGAAAATTCTTCGTTTTGAGGCAGGTGAATTAATAGGTGACACAAAACTGTTGAGACTTTCGTGTCCAAATGGTTCAAATGGCTCTGAGCACTATGCGACTTAACTTCAGAGGTCATCAGTCGCCTAGAACTTAGAACTAATTAAACCTAACTAACCTATGGACATCACACACATCCATGCCCGAGGCAGGATTCGAACCTGCGACCGTAGCGGTCGCTTGGCTCCAGACTGTAGCGCCTAGAACCGCACGGCCACTCCGGCCGGCCTTTCGTGTCCACTTGTTGACAAACTGCCTATTGGTTTCTGCCTCGGGTTCTTCGGCCGACGTTCGTCTGATGATTTTACTGACGTTTCACTAGCACGAGTGGCTGGCATTGTCAAAGCTTCACCCTCCATTGCTGGTGGTGAACTGGAGCCGAGCTCGCTGCGCTGGCCAGGTACGTATAGTCTGCGGCCGCAAGCTCTGCTCCAGTTCACCACCAGCTATGGAGGGTGAAGCTTTGACAATGCCAGCCACTCGTGATGATGAAACGTCAGTAAAATCATCAGACGAACGTCGGCCGAAGAACCCGAGACAGAATAGGTAGTTTGTCAACAGGAGGCACTTTGTGACGGTGGAAGTAATCTAATTCTGCACACAAATGTCAGCGTGTCCTGGTGTTTTCAGGTCTCTGGTATAAAAAATAAGTAGCGTCAGAAATCACGCGTTGACCTACATAACACTTCAGACAACTTCTACTCAAGAATTTATTTTTGTGCAACCTCTGGGAGACCGTTCTCATTTATGTAGGGCAAAGAAGACACAATGGAGGCGCTGCAGTCTGGAACCGCAAGACCGCTACGGTCGCAGGTTCGAATCCTGCCTCGGGCATGGATGTTTGTGATGTCCTTAGGTTAGTTAGGTTTAACTAGTTCTAAGTTCTAGGGGACTAATGACCTCAGCAGTTGAGTCCCATAGTGCTCAGAGCCTTTTGAACCATTTTGAACACAATGGAGGCCAGAAGTGGATTTCCCTGACGCTAGTCAAGGTACACGGCAAACCAATAAACGCTTCCAATTTGGCTTATAGTTCTCGATAAAAATATGAATGGAGAATGTAACTTTAACAGTAACAAATTTGATATTTGTGATTTGCCACATTTGAAAGCTGTATTAAAGCGTATCATACTGTTTCACCTTCTCGCTCATTACAGCCCACGCAGAACCATTAATTAGTGTCGATCTTCTTATCTTGTTTTTTTTTTGTGTCCTGTAGCTACTGGTTTTATAGTGCCCATGTGTTGTTGATTGCAGACATTTTCTTCTGTCGGTTGTTACGACGTGAATTACTGAGACACTTCTTCCGTTTATATGTCGGCAGTACAGCTGCCTGTGGGCCAAAAGCGACTACCTTGAGAGACGGCTTGCCGACGAATGTTGGGTTGTTGTGTCCAGTTTATGGCGTGGATGAGAATTGAGACGTCTTTTCATCTACATCTGTACTGCGCAGTCAACGTTATGGCGGGTACCCGGTGGGGGGGAGGGGGGGGGGCACTTTGTGTACTACTGACACCTCTTTCTTGTTCAGTATCAAATGTTTCTCCGGAAAGACAGTCGTTGCTAAGCCTCCGTGCAACCTCAAAAATTTGTAATCTTGCTCTCAAGGTATTTACGCGTTATATACAGTATGCATAAGAACGCAGTATATTGAATGTCTCTTCTAGGAACGTACACTTTCGAAATTTTAACTGTAAACCACACCGTGAAGCAGGACACGTCTCTTGCAGATTCTGCCTCTGAAGTTGGTTGAGTATATCCTTGACGCTTTCACGATTACTAAGCAAACCTGTGACGATACGCGCTGCTCTGCTTTGGATCTTCTCAAGTTCTTCTTCTATCAATCTATCTTATAAGGGTCCGACAGTGGTGAGTTATATTCAAGAATGGATGGCTGCTTCCTTAGTGGGTGAACTACACTGCCTGAGGATTCGTCCTATCAATATTAAGTGTTACACTTGACTTGCCTGTGATTAATTTTGAATTGTTGTTCAAATTTACACCAATCAAAACACACAACCCCAGTTATTTAGTGGATGTGATTATTTCTAGTGATTAATCTACAATCTTCTAATCATAAAATAACGGGACTTCCCAAATTTTGTGTTTTACGTTACATTTGTTTATCTTAAGGTCCAACAGCTGACTTCCACACCAAGTCTAGGTCTTCTCCAGATTTTACCGCATTTCCCTACAATTTTCAATCCTGTGACTTTTCTATAGACAATAGTATAACCTGTGAACGACGTTAACTGCTATGTAATTTACATTTATTGTAAATAGTAATTATTCCATAACAATTCGTTTAGTTCGAAGTTACTTTGATATCTGAAAATTGCTCTCCGTTAAGAATGACATGCTGTGTTCTGTTTGCAAGGAACCTACCAGTGCAATCACAAAACAATCCTCTTACTTCAAACGCACGCAGTTTGTTGATCAGGCGAGAGTGCGGAATTGTATAGGACGTCTTCCTGAAGTCAAGAAACACGGCATCAACCTAACCGACGTGAAACGAAGCTAAAGAGTTCGGTCGTGGAATACAGCTCTTCTGAACTGTTGTTTACCCACGTACTGTCTTCGACCTCGTACTAAGTATTTGTTGTTCCAATTTATCAACAGTATAGACACTGACAGTTAACGAAAATGTATTAACTGAATGTGGTGCTTCTGCGAGAACAACTGATTTGCAGTGCCGCAGTTTGGTTTTCGTGGGATGAGAGTTTTTTCTCAGATATTCCTGCTAATTTATAGGCCTTGTGCAATTTTTCTGCACATATATTGTTAATCTCTCACTGTCTGGTAGTTGTGAAACCGCGGCCACGGTGCACCAGCGTAACTCAAAAACGGTTCAAATGGCTCTGAGCACTATGGGACTTAACTTCTAAGGTCATCAGTCCCCTAGAACAGAACTACTTAAACCTAACTAACCTAAGGACATCACACACATCCATGCCCGAGGCAGGATTCGAACCTGCGACCGTAGCGGCCGCGCGGTTCCAGACTGTAGCCAGCGTAACTCAAAAACGAGCTACCTTACCATCCCAGTCTGCTGTCCTGACCCTTTCCTAAAGCCTGAATTTATTCTCCTACTGCAGGTTTAATTCACCATGGCCTCACGCTTCACCTCAGCAGGATTAAAACTGAGGACAGGACGGACAGCACAACTCTCCTTAAATAAAAGATGACTACAGACTCAGTTAAAGAGATTGTTTTTGTCTTCTTCGTTTTACGGCCTCTTTTTTCGCATAGGAAGCCGCCTGGTAGAATTTTGCACAGAGCATAAGTTAATCGTAGCTAACACTTGGTTCAAGAATCATAAGAGAAGGTTGTATACATGGAAAGAGCCTGGAGATACTGACAGGTTTCAGATAGATTATATAATGGTAAGACAGTGATTTAGGAACCAGGTTTTAAATTGTAAGACATTTCCAGGGGCAGATGTGGACTCTGACCACAATCTATTGGTTATGAACTGTTGATTAAAACTGAAGAAACTTCAAAAAGGTGGGAATTTAATAAGATGGGACCTGGATAATCTGACTAAACCAGAGGTTGTACAGAGTTTCAGGTAGATCATAAGAGAAAAATTGACAGGAATGGGAGAAAGAAATACAGTAGAAGAAGAATGGGTAGCTTTGAGGGATGAAGTGGTGAAGGCAGCAGAGGATCAAGTAGGTAAAAAGAAGAGGTCTAGTAGAAATCCTTGGATAACAGAAGAAATATTAAATTTAATTGATGAAAGGAGAAAATATAAAAATGCAGTAAATGAAGCGGGCAAATAGGAATACAAACGTCTCAAAAATGAGATCGACAGGTAGGGCAAAATGGCTAAGCAGCCATGGCTAGAGGACAAATGTAAGGATGTAGAGGCTTATCTCACTAGAGGTAAGGCGGATACTGCCTACAGGAAAATTAAAGAAACCATTGGAGAAAAGAGAACAACTTGTATGAATATAAAGAGCTCAGATGGAAATCCAGTTCTAAGCAAAATAGGAAAAGCAGAAAAATGAAAGAGGTATATAGAGGGTCTATACAATGGCGATGTACTTGAGGACAATATTATCGAAATGGAAGAGGATGTAGATAAAGATGAAATGGGAGATATGATACTGCTTGAACAGTTTGACAGAGCACTGAAAGACCTAAGTCGAAAAAAAGCCCCGGGAGTAGACGACATTCCATTAGAACTACTGACAGCCTTGGGAGAGCAAGTCCTGACGAAACTCTACCATCTGGTGAGCAAGATGTATGAGATAGGCGAAATTCCCTAAGACTTCAAGAAGAATATAATAATTGCAATTACAAAGAAAGCAGGTGTTGACAGATGTGAAAATTACCGAACTATCAGTTTAGTAAGTCACGGCTGCAAAATACTAACGCGAATTCTTTACAGCCGACCTCGGGGAAGATCAGTTTGGATTCCGAAGAAAAATTAGAACACGTGAGGCAATACTGATCCTACGACTTATCTTAGAAGCTAGATTGAGAAAAGGCAAACCTACGTTTCTAGCATTTGTAGACTTAGAGAAAGCTTTGGACAATGTTGACTGGAATACTCTCTTTCAAATTCTAAAGGTGGCAGGGGTAAAATACAGGGAGCGAAGGACTATTTACAATTTGTACAGAAACCAGACGGCAGTTATAAGATTCGAGGGACATGAAAGGGAAGCAGTGGTTTGGGAGGGAGTGAGACAAGGGTTGTAGCCTATCCCCGATGTTATGCAATCTGTATGTTGAGCAAGCAGTAATGGAAATAAAAGAAAAATTCCGAGTAGGATTTACAATCCATGGAGAAGAAATATCAACAAAAGCAAAACGAAGATAATGGAATGTAGTCGGGTTAACTCAGGTGATGCTGAGGGAATTAGATTAGGAAATAAGACACTTAAAGTAGTAAAGGAGTTTTGTTATTTGGGGAGCATAATAAGTGATGATGGTTGAAGTAGAGAGGATATAAAATGTAGACTGGCAATGGCAAGGAAAGCATTTCTGAAGAAGAGAAATTTGTTAACATCGAGTTAAATTTAAGTGTCAGGAGGTCGTTTCTGAAAGTATTTGTATGGAGTGTAGGCATGTATGGATGTGAAACAGGGACGATATATAGTTTGGACAGGAAGAGAATAGAAGCTTTCGAAATGTGGTGCTACCGAAGAATGCTGAAGATAAGATGGGTAGATCACATAACTAAGGAGGAGGTATTGAATAGAATTGGGGAGAAGAAGAATTTTTGCCACAACTTGACTAGAAGAAGGTATCGGTTGGTGGGACATGTTCTGAGGCATCAAGGGAACACCAATTTGGTATTGGAAGGCAGCGTGGTGGGTAAAAATCGTAGAGGGAGATCAAGAGATGAATATACTAAACAGATTCAGAAGGATGTAGGCTGCAGTACGTACTGGGGGATGAAGCAGCTTGCACAGGATAGAGTAGCATGGAGAGGTGCATCAAACGAGTCTCAGGACTGAAGACCACAACAACAAAGAAGGTCTGTTCGATAACACCGTGTTTTGCGACTGTAATAGGCATATGATTAACACTAAACGCGTTTTATTTTATTTTAGGACTCTGTATCAACGTAGTTTTTCTTAGGGCTTTGTTTGCTAGGTTCTTGAACTGTTTTCATGCTTCATCTTACTACTATAAGTAGTATTAAATTACTATCACTACCCAAGGTTTTTTCTTTCTTTTTTTGTTTTGTGTGTGAGTGTTAAAGTTCTTCTTGACCTAATTGTTAGCATTTTGCACACAACGGTTTCACTGACTCGGTATGCATTTCCGTTTTCATGTTTTGTACACTCCTGGAAATGGAAAAAAGAACACATTGACACCGGTGTGTCAGACCCACCATACTTGCTCCGGACACTGCGAGAGGGCTGTACAAGCAATGATCACACGCACGGCACAGCGGACACACCAGGAACCGCGGTGTTGGCCGTCGAATGGCGCTAGCTGCGCAGCATTTGTGCACCGCCGCCGTCAGTGTCAGCCAGTTTGCCGTGGCATACGGAGCTCCATCGCAGTCTTTAACACTGGTAGCATGCCGCGACAGCGTGGACGTGAACCGTATGTGCAGTTGACGGACTTTGAGCGAGGGCGTATAGTGGGCATGCGGGAGGCCGGGTGGACGTACCGCCGAATTGCTCAACACGTGGGGCGTGAGGTCTCCACAGTACATCGATGTTGTCGCCAGTGGTCGGCGGAAGGTGCACGTGCCCGTCGACCTGGGACCGGACCGCAGCGACGCACGGATGCACGCCAAGACCGTAGGATCCTACGCAGTGCCGTAGGGGACCGCACCGCCACTTCCCAGCAAATTAGGGACACTGTTGCTCCTGGGGTATCGGCGAGGACCATTCGCAACCGTCTCCATGAAGCTGGGCTACGGTCCCGCACACCGTTAGGCCGTCTTCCGCTCACGCCCCAACATCGTGCAGCCCGCCTCCAGTGGTGTCGCGACAGGCGTGAATGGGGGGACGAATGGAGACGTGTCGTCTTCAGCGATGAGAGTCGCTTCTGCCTTGGTGCCAATGATGGTCGTATGCGTGTTTGGCGCCGTGCAGGTGAGCGCCACAATCAGGACTGCATACGACCGAGGCACACAGGGCCAACACCCGGCATCATGGTGTGGGGAGCGATCTCCTACACTGGCCGTACACCACTGGTGATCGTCGAGGGGGCACTGAATAGTGCACGGTACATCCAAACCGTCATCGAACCCATCGTTCTACCATTCCTAGACCGGCAAGGGAACTTGCTGTTCCAACAGGACAATGCACGTCCGCATGTATCCCGTGCCACCCAACGTGCTCTAGAAAGTGTAAGTCAACTACCCTGGCCAGCAAGATCTCCGGATCTGTCCCCCATTGAGCATGTTTGGGACTGGATGAAGCGTCGTCTCACGCGGTCTGCACGTCCAGCACGAACGCTGGTCCAACTGAGGCGCCAGGTGGAAATGGCATGGCAAGCCGTTCCACAGGACTACATCCAGCATCTCTACGATCGTCTCCATGGGAGAATAGCAGCCTGCATTGCTGCGAAAGGTGGATATACACTGTACTAGTGCCGACATTGTGCATGCTCTGTTGCCTGTGTCTATGTGCCTGTGGTTCTGTCAGTGTGATCATGTGATGTATCTGACCCCAGGAATGTGTCAATAAAGTTTCCCCTTCCTGGGACAATGAATTCACGGTGTTCTTATTTCAATTTCCAGGAGTGTATTTACAATGCTATCTCGGCCCTTAACGTACTTTGCTTTGGTATTGCTGGAATCGTTCGTCTTCTGTTTTCTTTTGGTGGTAGTGCGATAGCGTGCTATTGCTGTGTGCGTGTGTCTGAGTGTGTATCTTTTGTTCTGTTTTCCTTTCCTTGTACGTCCACGTTTTTGTGAGTAAGGGAAGCTAATATGTCCTAAGTTCCGTCTGTGTAAGTTTTTACTTCTCTGCGGTTCAGTGACAGGCGACCTAGTGTGTGCCCAGTGCCTAGTATTATGTGATACTACTTTCTGGTGTCTTGTGAGGTAGCATCTTATCTACTTTACGGTTTATTAGTTTAGATAACGTTTGTTTGTCAGTGTTTGCCTAGTCATTTATTATTTATTTCTTTTCTATTATTGCGTTTTTGGATTTAGAAGTTCTCTTGTAGTGTTAGATGATGATCCTTTTTGCTTAATCTGACTTTTTCAGTTTTGCTATTATTGTGGTAGGTTGGGGGTTTCCCACGTTGACAGGCCGGTACCACATTTACATGATCTTATATGCTCTTTATACCTTATTCCAGATTTTCTGTTTTAAGTATAGAGCTTCACTGTAGTTGATGAATACCAGTATCATTATATATTCCTGTGTCTTCCTCCTCATTTACGCACATCATTATCCTAGGAGCAAAATTGTAAGAAAAACCATACTGTTGCAGTGACCATTGAATACGCTTTAAAGTAACTTGAAACCTGTTTGGTCTGAATAAGACATTTTTAGTCACAAAAGACGGTATTAGCCTACATTAGTTTTATATAGATTGTTGCATAGAAGTCCAGAAGGCTCACACATTTAATAAATTAATAGATCACTTGAATTAGTGGCGAACATGCAGCTATCGTAGATAATTGTTGATTAAAGGACTGGCAGACTTTGGTTGTACGCGAAATGCCATCTTGTAGAATTCTCGTGTGTTTGCCTGTGTCGCTTCGCAAGTTCTCCATGCTACTTCAACAGACAGAATGGTTGCCACTTTCAGATGGCTCCTGACGACCGTCGCTCTCCTACATACGTTGGCCGTTACCCCCTCCATCACTCCGCTCCTTTCGCCATCTCTGCTGCTGCTGTGGTGGATAGTGGAAGACGATTGTACTGCCACCAACATACACTTCGCGTACGGTCCTCGAAGATAAGATACGAGAAATTAGGCTTCACTCTGACGCATACAGACAATCGTTTTTCCAGCGCTGTATCTGTGAGTTGAAAAAAAGAGAAGTGACTAGTAGTTGTACAGTTTACCTTCCGCCACGCGCCGTATGGTGGTTGTAGGGGTACGTATGCAGATGTAGATGTAGACTTCGAGGAGAAGGCACTTAAGCAAGCCCAACTGAGCCGAACCTATTCCTGCCGTTATGTGAATTTCAGCCGGCCGTTGTGGCCGTGCGGTTCTGGGCGCTACAGTCTGGAGCCGAGCGACCGCTACGGTCGCAGGTTCGAATCCTGCCTCGGGCATGGATGTGTGTGATGTCCTTAGGTTAGTTAGGCTTAATTAGTTCTAAGTTCTAGGCGACTGATGACCTAAGAAGTTAAGTCGCGTAGTGCTCAGAGCCATTTTTTTTGTGAATTTCACGTTCGTTGAATGGCTGCATGAACGGGATGTTGTGGGTGAATTTCTCCATCACAGAGGGTCATGCGTATTTTAGGTTTTCTGTGATTTCTTTACATCGCTGCAGGCAAATCCGGAATGTGGTTGCCTTCAAAAGAGCGCGACCGACTTTACTTCCACATCTTTTCGTAATCTGATTTTGCGGTGTGTCTCTAAAGACAGCCCCATCTACGGGACGCTGAACTCTTAATCTTCCTTCCTTCTTCAATAGTTTACCGCGGATGTGGGGCAGTATGGCGTACTCCCGTCTCCTGGAGCCCTAGAGAAACAGAAGCCAGGTGGTGTGGTGGAATACAGTATGAACAAGAAGTCTACACACAGTAATTTTTAACTATATGCCTCCAGTACTCACCACAACTCCCGACGTGAAGGAACTTTTCTCACACTTGTTCACAGGACGCGGTCCATCTTCGACCGAGGCAGCCTTCCAAGTGAACTAAGGCACCTGGAGACAGAATTCCAACGAAATAGGTACAGCAACAAGCAGATAAGGAGGCAAAACCTTCAGAAAAATCAGCACGGTCTTGGAGCATCTCACTGTCAAATGTGTATTAGCCCATCTCGAAAGACCTTGACACTTCTTGGTTCACCCAAAGGATCTACCAAATCCACTGTCAAAGCGGCAAGGCATGCATGAAGTGATAGATGTGCCGTGAACGTAGGCGCCACTCCAAATTACGTCACACCACCAGACCAGCCGTCGCCTTCCGTAGTATAATGACTGTCTATACTAGAGATAAAGAAGGATACTTAGGCAGTCTTACTCCTTCCGAGATCGCAAACTGTTGGTTTTAAAAAACGAACCGCTTAGACATGGAACCTGCGACACTTTCTGAAATAGCCGCCCATCATTTAGCAGGGTAATGTTCTGGCACATATGGCACAAATTGTCACTCATTTGTTCGATCGGTGTGGTTGGGAAGTGCCGTACTGCCCACCATATCTCCCGTACTTCAGCCATTGTGACGTCAGCCGGTCAGAGTGGCCGTGAGGTTCTGGGCGCTACAGTCTGGAGCCGAGCGACCGCTACGGCCGCAGGTTCGAATCCTGCCTCGGGCATGGATGTCTGTGATGTCCTTACGTTAGTTAGGTTTAATTAGTTCTAAGTTCTAGGCGACTGATGACGTCAGAAGTTAAGTCGCATAGTGCTCAGAGTCATTTGAACCATTTTTGACGTCAACTTGATCCCTGTTCGCTTCAGAACAGTGACAGAAAAACGTCGATCGCTCTAATGGAACTTCCAACACAACTGGCGCTGCCAAGAGTATTCTACAACTTCCGCATCACAGGCAGCTGCTTATAATTCTGATGACTACTTCGCAGAACAGTAAATTCTGCCACACGCATCGATATTGTGTAAGCAATAAATAAATAGCACTCGTTAAAAAAAGTTCCAGTCCTTTTTATTGTTCACGATACTTTCACTTCACCAGTTGCGCTTTTAAACCAGTATGATATTGCCTTCAGTCGTCGCAGTATCACATGACTTGGTGCATATACTCCTTGAACCTTGTTATATTGTTCCTGAGTTTGATTGTGTTTCTCATTCACAATTTTGTTTTTTTGTGCTCTGTAGTCCACGAGATAAAAATCTTGTGCAAAACTTTATAACAGAAAGGGAGCAAATAATGACATATAGGCAACACACAGTTCAGTCACAGTTTGTTATCATCGTATGTTCTCGGTCTCCTTTCCTTCCACCAGCTACTAGCAACACAAAGTTCCATTAGTTACAAATGCTTGTCTATTCAACAAATATGCAATTGAATATACCTTTTACAGTATAGAAGTGGGTGGCAAAATTCTGATACTTACTGATTGTATGTCTACACTGAAGTCGATGACAACAAAAACTGGAGAATATCTTCAAATAATTATATGTTCAACATAGTAGATCAGTACATTCACTGGAACACATAGAAACACATAGAAACGACTTGGGTAAGCGCATTCCACTAAGTCATATACAACGAAGAAGAGGATGTACGAGGGGCGTTCAGTAGGTAATGCAATAGATTTTTTTCTCTCGGCCAGTTCCGTTCGAAAAATTCGAAATTTGTTGTGGGACGTCGTG
Source organism: Schistocerca nitens (assembly GCF_023898315.1). Classification (NCBI taxonomy): domain Eukaryota; kingdom Metazoa; phylum Arthropoda; class Insecta; order Orthoptera; family Acrididae; genus Schistocerca; species Schistocerca nitens. The sequence continues at coordinate 17,113,727 of NC_064621.1, read as the reverse complement.
GAATATCCTCCCTCCATCCCCAACAGTTTCATCAAGTTAGTGTCGGCGCTGGACGTAGTCTTCAAAATGGCGTCTGCAAGGAAGTGTGTTCTAAGTAGATAGCTATTATTGAATGTCTTTGGGCGGACAACCAGAGCATCGCAGATATTCATACGCACTTGCATAATGTCTACGGAGACCTGGCAGTGAAAGAAAGCACGGTGAGTCGTTGGGCGAGGCACATGCTACAGGGTGGCGCAAACCTGTCCGGTCTCCCTCTTGTCGGCCTGCCGCACACATCTGTGACTCCTGCAGTGTTGCATTGTGCTATGGTGGATCAACAAATTACGTCGTTAGAAAAAACATTAAGGTACTCATTTTTAGGAGTCATCGTATGAGTTTTCGTTACAGAAATACGTGAGTTTCTTTTTTGAAACAGTTTACAGTAATCTCCCAGTTGAACATTATTCAATCCTGGTCGACGGTTGTAAAGGCGACGCATTGTAGGCGAAGTCGGTCGGGCTGCAGCATTCGCCGTTTCTGTGGTGTAGAGCTGTCACGGCGGCGTGCTCGCGATGTTGACACAAATCTGCATACGTGTGAGCCCGACGACCTGCGTCGTGTGCGATAGAGCACGGAGAATGCGGGGTTCTGGACAGGTTGTGGTCGACAGGATGGAGTCAGCTCAGGATACGGGGTAACACGAAACATTCGTAGATTGTGGCCAGTAACACAATTTTTAATACACACTCCGTAAAACGAATTTTATTAGTAGGTAGTCGTAATCACTTGCAACACTAATTTACATCAGTTTGTTCGGTGATAGCTGTGGGTTACATAGTATACATGTTTTCGTTGTGATACAAAAGGTCTAATGTACGGTTTTTGTTCATGCACTTTACTGTCAGCACACACCAACACCGTTACTCCACAAATACGTTCATGTTAGTTTCGGCTTCCGCACATTCATTAATGTCCGCAGAATACCATATATTACACATGTTTGCAAAGTGTTTATCAAAGTTTTCGTTTCTTAAGCGCGTAGCTTCGCGTCGGCGTGTGATAATCACACGTGACATCACTTTCATAAAGTTCCAGCGCTACAGTCTGTTCCACAGTTTGTGCTCGATACACACTAACTGAGTTTCAAGTAACAACACTTCTCTGTGTTCCACTTCAGCAGATCACCAAGACACTTCAGTGCTGTCGTCTCGGCGAGTACACAAATTAAATTCACTTGCCACTAAAAGCACAACACTCGGTTCGCTGTCATAAGCGAACCGAGTGTTCTGTACGCACAAGCTACTCTGTAACTACAATAAATGATCTGAAGATGGGCAGCTAGCCCGAAACCGGTAATTGAAAATAAAGAATAGCGATCGAAGACTGAAACGCCATATTTTACAAATGGTTTTCTTCGCAAAGTTCATCACTCAGATTTTTGCCCCGATTATATCTTATTAAATACGTGCTCTGACGACAATTGCCCCTTGCTTCTTCCGCGACTGCCATATGCAGGCTGTATGAGGTCGCCTTTAGTTTAACGAACGCCTCTGATGTGCTGGGCGTAGTGTTGCACACAACTTCTACAATTCTTACTGGTGGCTGTTGCCTCCAGTTTCGTCCAGAACTATTCAGCGCCACTGTTGGTGGTGCAGAAGCGGCAGCTGATTGTCTATTGGTTCCTGTGTTAGGATGCCAATTCCTGTTTGACTGCTGTGGTATCGGTTGCCAGCGCTTTGGCTGATTACTGTTATTACTATTGTAATTGTTGATGTTGTTGAGACAGCAACCAACGACACATTTATTTTCAGTTCCTTTATTCAAAACGTACCGTTACCGGTTTCGAATCATTACAATTCATCTTCAGACGGTTTTCATGCTTTCATTAAAACATGTGGTGCGTTTTTTACAGATTAATTATCGTGAAATGTCGGTTTGGAATGTTTATTTTCACAGTTTTCATCCAACAGATGTGAATACATTCCCACTGCATTCTTCTCGTTGTACACGTAAATTTCTACAAACATACCAGTGTCTCATTACCTGGCGAGATAAGCTTAATGCAATTTTGTTATATGATGACGTGGTTGGAGACAACCTCACGCCTTAAACGTTCCTGTGTTTTTGCTGAGCGATACTTACTTAGAAAAGCTTTCTCAAATTCCTCATAAGTATGGAAATAATTTATTACTTCTGTTATAACCAGGAATAACACAATTACCTCTTCAGTCTGGTTTATTAAATCACAAATCACTTTTTAACAATTATGTTAGCCAAGCGTCTACCCAGGCTCACACTCAGAAGTAATGCAGAAGTGAAGTTTGGTTATACCAATGTCCGAATGTGCATGGTGGGGTGCACGTCCAGTAATTATTCCCAGGTCCAGTGAAGTTCAGTCTCTCCAAGTGAAGTCGCAAGATTTTCCCGCCGAGCAGCCAGGTAACCTCGAGTGGTGCGTCGAGTCATCCACAAGCAGCTGGAACACGGCGTACTGCACTTCCCGATGAGAACTGTCGTTTGCGGCGGCGTCCGGCTTTATATAAGGCTTGCTAATTAATGGAGCCGTCGGCTGGGGTCGCTGTTTTCCAGGGAAAACCAATCGCAATGTTTCCTGGCGTAGCCAATTGCTGTGTGCTGACAAACGCGCGCGCGCGAAGGCGGCCAGCGATGGTAGCCGCGAGCCGCCCGGAGAAGTCCGGCCAGCGATGTATTTCTCGGCCACGAAAGGGAGCGTGCGTGTAAAAACGGCCAGCGATGGAAGCAGCGGGCCGCCCAGAGAAGTGCGTCCAGCGATGTATTTGGCGGCCGCGTACTGGATCGCGTTGTTCGGTGTTTGTTAGAAGTGGTGTATACCACACCCCTTCCCCCGTGGGGAAGCGTGGAAACATTGGCTGCGAATGAACGCCACGTCCATGGCGTCCTCCTCCTCCGAAACCTCGGCGTCGGCGGTGACACTGGGCACAGGAGCATACGGGCGAAAACGCCCCGGCCGGGGGCTAAGGTTATAGCGTGCGCACCGCGGCAGCAGAGGAGGCAGTGCAGGAGGAACCAGTGGCATGTCTTCATCGGCATCCGGAGTGACCTGGGGGTGGCGATCGGGGGAGACCTCGGAGTCCCCGGCGGGCTGTGGCTGGGTCTGGTCCACGTCCGGGGAAAGTAGCTCTGGCTGGGAGGCGTCGTCCGTGAGCCGACCGGGGGCCAACTGCGAGGACCATCCTGGCGTGTCTGGTTCGCGTGGGGAATCAGGGGAAGCAGGGGAAGGGAGGAGGATATGCCGAGGGGGGGAGGAGGAAAACGATTGGGAAGGCAGGCGAGGGCGAAGCTGAGTGGCATGTCGAAGAACCTCCCGGTCGGGTAGTTGAACCCGGAAGACTTTCCTACCCCTGCACTGGATGATGGTGACCGGAATCCAGGCTGGTTGTCGGCCGAATCCCTTCGGCCACACCAGAGTACCTGGGCGGAAACGAGAAGCAGACAACGACGGAGCCAACCGAGGTGTCGGCAGAAGCAGATTCAAGAGGGTCCGGGGCTGCCGTCCGTAAAGAAGTTCCGCCGGCATTTTATCTACGATGGGCGCGGACCTGTAACTGCTCAAGAGAAAAGTAAGAGATGCATCGGGGGAGTGATCGTGGAGGTATTTCTTCATCTGCGTTTTGAAGGTGCGGACCATCCTCTCTGCCTCGCCATTAGATTGAGGATGGAAGGGGGGCGTCGGAATGTGGCGAATGCCACGCCGGGCACAGAAAACCCGAAAATCCTCACTGCGGAACTGCGGACCGTTATCCGTGACGAGAACCTCTGGCAGACCTTCAATGGCAAATATTTTTTCTAAGGCTGCAATAGTGGTGGAGGTGGAGACGGAGTTGCAGCGGACAATATATGGAAACCTGGAATATGCGTCGACGACAATAAAAAACATGGCATTAAACACCGGCCCAGCAAAATCAACGTGCACCCGTTCCCAAGGGCGAGCACATGGTGTCCAAGATGCAAAGGAGTGTCGTGGAGCTGCCTGCTGGCTTTGGCAGGAGGGACACGTCCGCGTGAGGCGTTCAATCTCCTGAGTCATAGCGGGCCAGTATGTGAACCGGCGAGCCCAAAGCTTCGTCCGGGATATCCCCCAATGACCTTGGTGTAACAGGTGCAGAACGTGCTGACGTAAAGACTGCGGAATGACGACCCGTGGATGTCCGTCGTCCGAAAGAAGGACCCCGTCAACCAACTGAAGCTGATGGCGGACAGTAAAGAACTGACGAAACGCCGCAGAAGCCGTGGGAGGCGGTCGTTCGGGCCATCCATTACGCACTTGACGACAGACTTGGCGGAGAACCTCGTCGGTACTGGTTGCGTCCGCTACCCGAGAGCTGGTAATGGGAAACGCCTCTACTGCGGCCTATGCTTCTTCGTCTACGTGAAAAAGAATTTCCTCTTTGTCGAAATCCAAATCGGGTCCCCAGGGAAGGCGGGAGAGGGCATCAGCGTTGGCATACTCGGTTGCGTTGCGAAAGTGGATGTCATACTGGTATCGTGCCAAAAACAAAGCCCAGCGCTGAAGACGGTGAGCAGTCCGGTCCGGGATCTTTGCTGCAGGATTGAATAACGATAGGAGAGGTTTATGATCCGTAATGAGGTGAAACTTTGTACCATACACAAAAACATGGAACTTCTTTAAGGCGAAGATGATGGCCAGTGCCTCTTTTTCAATTTGGGAATACCGGCGTTGCGTATCGGTTAATGTTTTCGATGCATAGGCCACAGGGTGCTCCGACCCATCTGCCTCCCTGTGAGCCAGGACTGCCCCGATACCTGTATCCGAGGCATCCGTTGCAATGACGATTTGCTTAGTAGGGTCAAAACGTGCGAGGCACGGGGCTGCAGTAACTGGGATTTCAACCTGTGGAAGGCGCGGTCGCATGCCGGCGTCCACTCGAAAGGAACCCCTTTCTTGCATAACGGAGACAAGGGGGCAGTTGCCGTCGCAGCCGCGGGTAAGAATTTTCGGTAATATGAAATCTTCCCCAGAAAGGAACGAACTTGTGTCAGCGTTGTAGATCGTGGCAGCTTGATGATGGCTTCTATATGTTTCTCTAACGGACGAACACCCGAACAGGAAATGACGTGGCCCAGGTACTCACTTTCAGGTTGGAAAAAACAACATTTTTCTTTCCTACATTTTAGGCCAGCCTCCCGTAAGACATGGAATAAAGATTGCAGGTTGTGAAGGTGTTGCTCCGTCGTACTATAACACTCCTGTCTGCCACTGCTATACCATAACCTCAAAACTGGAGGTAATTTGCAAATCAGAATTATTTTGTTGGAGTAATAATGGTATAAAGCAACAGAGCAGTGTTACCCCCTGAGAGGAATTTTGTTATGTTGACCGTGTTGTACCTAACGGAGGTGGCTTATCGGAAGTGAAAATCAGAATTACGTAAATATTTGAACAGTACGAACAAAATTTTGCCTATCTGCACTGTTCAACTGATAAAGAAAACGGTCGCCAGCCTAACTAGGCAAGAGAATGATTAACATTCTCGTTTAAGAAAATAGTTATTAGTAATTTTAACGAATAAACACAACCTATACTTTGTCACACGCGAGTGCAATGAACTCTGACACATACGTATGTTTACGGTAAGATTGAAACTAACAGAGCAGCAGAAACTATTTGCAAAATTATAAGAGATACCGAAACACACTATTACTTTCAGGCTTTAAAGCAATTATGGTTTTTATAATTAGTGGTCTTTCCGTTACTTGTTCCCGAGAATTAACACAATAGACAAACTGTGGATCCTTTTATACTATTAATATGCACTTTTAATACACAAGAGAGACAAACACTTAGCAAAATGAGTATATAACGTTTCACAACTGCAGCTTTCTACTTTTACTACAGTGAGACACAAAATTAACATATATGTAAGATACTGACTCACCTCCTGCGATTTACAAGCAGTAATGTGATCATTTACTAAGCAAAACTTTATAACCCTCAGTCTTAAGAACTTTTAATTTGAAGTTGGCAACAACACATTAATAAGCAGTTTTACTAGGAAAATTATTTTCAGCAAGTATCATTAACTTTAACTCACTCTCTTGCCACATTAACTTTAACTTTATCTTTACTATGTTCAAGAGGCATTAATAAAAAAAAAGGTCTTTAATGTTCTTTCAGTAGGGACACTCGGTAATCACTTTAGTTCAAACGGAGAGGAACCTGAGAGGTGTTATGATAAGGAAAAAATCAAGGTAGGTACTTAAATTCAGATATAAATTACCTTATATTTGAGCACACTAACACATCCATTAAGCTGATCCTTCACTGTACATCATTGTAGTATTCCGATGCAATGATTGCGCAGTGTGGTGGCAACTGCATGTTGGTAGGTGGAATTGCAGGTAGAATTGCTGGACTCATTTCTTGGTGGCGATGATAGATACAAATTCCAGAATAGTTCCAGCTATTTATCCATCCATCCGAGGCATTGGAAAGTAGCAGAAAAAGCCTCTCTCGGAACCAGCACAATATGCATCTTTTACATGGCAGTGCACAGTTTGGTAGTTTGTCCCCGACTCGTAGCTTGTCCCCGACTGACTATCAGTTCCACCTTTTCTACACAGGCCAACCACAAATTGCGCGCGCTACACTGTTCCGTTCCCGAGGGGATCCACTACACCTTTTACATACAAGTTAACTAAGAACCCTAAGTGAGGATCAGCAGTTTACATAACAGTAAACAAATACATTAAATAAAACAGAACATTTGCACATATTGACATTTCTACCAAAAATTATTCACACAAAATTACATTTATGTATGGTAAGTTCTGTTCCCTCCAAATGAGATAAAGAATTTAAACGACAGACATACTACTTTGCATTGAACCAAACCATGACATCAAAGTTTGTACAAAGAAAGGAGTATACAATTCTGTGTTATCTATTCAATCAAACACATTTACAGAAGCTCAATGATGTAACATTAAATGAAACAAAAGCAAAATAAATCCGTGTAGCATAAGAGCTATGGTGTTACACATGCCCCATGTTTCGTTGAAGTTTCCTGTAAGGGATACTTCAAGGAAACATCTGTAACATCTAAGTGGTGTTGGCAAAAAAAAAAAATTTATTCCATCCAACTTCAGTTGGGAGAAAAAAAATACATATTACAGATATACAGTATACAATCTAACAACTTCATTCATTTCTTCCCAAAACATTTTCAAAAAATAAGACATTTACAGTAATTTTCATTTTCACACTGCTTTAAGGATACTAATTTTCATCATTACAAAGATAGCTTTAAACATGTTCATTTCATACACACACAGTTCAAGTACCAAACAACCAGCACACAAACTAAGCTACATATTAGTAGAATGGGTATAGCCTTCAAATAAAATAAAAGAATAAACACATATACAATAGCACAGAACATTTTAACGTAACAAAGCAGAAATTTGTCTTTCAATATTTTCAAAGAAAGTAAATATTCACAGACACACAAGCATGTTAATGATCATAGTACATTTTGCAAGGTTCAGCAATTAATGAAATATTGAAAATTTCAGTTTGCATCCACATATGCACAAATATTTACATAAACAGCTATGAGAACCGTTTCCAACTGACTCTTTAAATACCAAAGTAACTTTTCAAGGTTTTTTCAAAATAATTTTTAAAGCTGCTCTTCATTAATAGCATTCCAAAATGTTTGATGCACATAAACACACTAACCTATTCAGAACCTATCTTTAATCATCACTGCTGTGTTTTAAAGCAAGGCAGTCCAAAACTTAAAGTTATTTAAAAAAAAAACCTAGTATCAAAAACATCTACATCCATTTGAATAAGAATGCATATACACTCCTGGAAATTGAAATAAGAACACCGTGAATTCATTGTCCCAGGAAGGGGAAACTTTATTGACACATTCCTGGTGTCAGATACATCACATGATCACACTGACAGAACCACAGGCACATAGACACAGGCAACAGACCATGCACAATGTCGGCACTAGTACAGTGTATATCCACCTTTCGCAGCAATGCAGGCTGCTATTCTCCCATGGAGACGATCGTAGAGATACTGGATGTAGTCCTGTGGAACGGCTTGCCATGCCATTTCCACCTGGCGCCTCAGTTGGACCAGCGTTCGTGCTGGACGTGCAGACCGCGTGAGACGACGCTTCATCCAGTCCCAAACATGCTCAATGGGGGACAGATCCGGAGATCTTGCTGGCCAGGGTAGTTGACTTACACCTTCTAGAGCACGTTGGGTGGCACGGGATACATGCGGACGTGCATTGTCCTGTTGGAACAGCAAGTTCCCTTGCCGGTCTAGGAATGGTAGAACGATGGGTTCGATGACGGTTTGGATGTACCGTGCACTATTCAGTGTCCCCTCGACGATCACCAGTGGTGTACGGCCAGTGTAGGAGATCGCTCCCCACACCATGATGCCGGGTGTTGGCCCTGTGTGCCTCGGTCGTATGCAGTCCTGATTGTGGCGCTCACCTGCACGGCGCCAAACACGCATACGACCATCATTGGCACCAAGCAGAAGCGACTCTTATCGCTGAAGACGACACGTCTCCATTCGTCCCTCCATTCACGCCTGTCGCGACACCACTGGAGGCGGGCTGCACGATGTTGGGGCGTGAGCGGAAGACGGCCTAACGGTGTGCGGGACCGTAGCCCAGCTTCATGGAGACGGTTGCGAATGGTCCTCGCCGATACCCCAGGAGCAACAGTGTCCCTAATTTGCTGGGAAGTGGCGGTGCGGTCCCCTACGGCACTGCGTAGGATCCTACGGTCTTGGCTTGCATCCGTGCGTCGCTGCGGTCTGGTCCCAGGTCGACGGGCACGTGCACCTTCCGCCGACCACTGGCGACAATATCGATGTACTGTGGAGACCTCACGCCGCACGTGTTGAGCAATTCGGCGGTACGTCCACCCGACCTCCCGCATGCCCACTATATGCCCTCGCTCAAAGTCCGTCAACTGCACATACGGTTCACGTCCACGCTGTCGCGGCATGCTACCAGTGTTAAAGACTGCGATGGAGCTCCGTATGCCACGGCAAACTGGCTGACACTGACGGCGGCGGTGCACAAATGCTGCGCAGCTAGCGCCATTCGACGGCCAACACCGCGGTTCCTGGTGTGTCCGCTGTGCCGTGCGTGTGATCATTGCTTGTACAGCCCTCTCGCAGTGTCCGGAGCAAGTATGGTGGTTCTGACACACCGGTGTCAATGTGTTCTTTTTTCCATTTCCAGGAGTGTATATTTTTTATAGTAACTTTTCACTGATTTCAAAAAGAGTAGTCAGTTCATAACACATTGACCAATAAACCTAACTTAGTCACTGCTTGCCTCAACACTAGCAATCCATGTTACACATTCTGTCCATTATTGGTTTGGCAGTCTTTGTATGTAAACATTTAGACACAAAAACACAATTTAGATTAAGAATACTAAAATACACATTTTTAAACTAATACACTGCCTCATCCTCTAGTTTTGGCAGTTCGTGACCACTTATCAACGTCTTGCCCCACAATGGCAAGTCCTTTGGCTACTGCTCACACAGCATATTTGGTAGCTGTCAACTTCAGGACCACAGCATTTTTTATTCTTGTGTCTTGTTTTGCTGCCCAACAACATATTTTTGAGCAGTTTATTATCATAATCTCCAAGTTTTTCATCATTCTATCACACTTTTGGTACAAATTGCCTTAATGGTATAAAACATAAAACCTGCAACTTTGAAACCGCAATTAGACACTGGTAACAAAACCATTTCATTTCAAATGACAAAATCAGGTAACATATACATTAATCAAGTAAATTTTAAATGACATTTTTGGTATAATGACAATGTTCAGGAGTTACTTAAGAGTCCCAGATTTGTGATTTTTCATCCCATTTTCTTACTCAGTAATATTCCTTTTAAAGTCAATATTCAGTTTAATTACACATTTAGGTTATCAAATATGTCAAGATCAGGACAATAATTTTATATCCTATTGCAAGTAATTTCTGCCACCTTTTTGTGGCACAAGACATATACATCTCATATCTATCTTACACACATTAGTCAGGTACATCTCCACAGTTTTTAACACACATAGTTTTTCGACATCATATTTATCCCTATTTTCAAAAAAAAAAAAAACATTTACATCGAGTCATATAATAGTATTCATTTGCCTTGTTTTCAGTATTCTTACCTTTTCTCATCCATATTTCTCTTTCCAATTACTTTTCCCTTACCTTTTTCCTCTGTAATATCCACTCTACTTACATTCATATTGGTCATTTCCTAGTGCGCCCAATTTAATTATTCATTTACTTGTTCACAAACAATACACAGTATCTTACCTTAACTCCACACTTTTCAGTCTACTCTGATAGAGAAGAAGGAAAGAAGATAGTAAAAGTTATGAATGATGAAGAGGAAGGTTGGCAGCACGAAAAGAAATGGGAGTAGTGCTGCCAACGACTCGGGTCCCCAGTGCTCGTCAGACACTTGACAATGCAAAGAGTGCATGTCCCCTCAGGCTAGTACATTTCATTCATCATTGGTTTCTGTGGACATACAATTTCAGGTCAACTATATTTCTAACTCCTAAAGGCTTCCTTGACCTAGGGTACACAAGAAAACAAGCATTTGCATGTGGAGTTCCTTGCACTTCAGAAGGCCCATTGTAAATGTATTTGAATTTAGAAATTTCATTGTTAATTTCGCTAGATTTTTCATGGGTCTTCACTAAAACATAATCTCCAAGCTTAAATTTAGTTGTTTTGAGCTTATTATCATGCCTTTTAGATCTAGCGGCCGCTTTTTCTTTCATTCTTTTCTTAACTAACTCTTTTTTCTCATGCAGGTTAATTCCTACAATAGGTGGGAATTGCAAGATCTCTTCAATAATACTTTTACTTTTACGGTCCAATAGAATTTCTTCAAGGGTAAAACCGGTGGTTTCATGGTATAAGGTGTTCATGGTCTTTTCAAAGTCACTTACAAATCTGCCCCAAGCCTTATTGTTATGGTGACAGTAGGTTCTATCTAACCTTCCTAATTCACACATATATCTTGCGACAGGGTTACTAGCCGGGTGGTAAGCTGAAATATATTTAACTTGAACATCATGTTGCTTCATGCCTTCCTTCCAGATTTTTGAGATAAACTGTGGTCCATTATCAGACAAAACTGCTTTAGGTTTACCAATGGTGTTAAAATAGTCATCTTGCTAAAGACTGCTTTAGCAGTGGCTTTCCTAATTGGATATAATTTAATAAATTTGGAGAACACTTCCAGCACTACAACAATGTAAGACCAATTACCTGAGGTTTTAGGTAAAGGACCATACAAATCCACTGACAGTAATTCTAAAGTGTCCTCTAGTACTGTATTCTGCATAAAACTTTGATTTACTCTATTTGTTACTTTTGCACTCTGACATACATCACAAGATCTTATTCTCTCAGTAATTTTCTTAGTAGCACCTACATTAATCGCAACCACATCAGTTAACTTTTCAATACACTTCTTGGGACCACAATGCCCTAAGGCAAGATGAAAATAATCAATCACTTCAGTCTCAAATTGTCTAGGCCAACACACCTTCCATTCTTCAGTGCTGGTATTCTTTCTCCTATATAAAATTCCATTAAATATCTTGTAAAATCTACTGATTTGTGGGTAATTAGGGTTACTAAAATTAACTTTCACTGACTTCCATATTTCATCCTCATTCTGGTGGAACCTCATGCTTTTACAAATTTGCTCTATTCTTTTCCTACCTGGAACCTCCTTAATATATCTTATATAAAATTTGCCATCTTCATTACATTCCCTTGGTAAGTTGTTCATACCCTCAGGCAACCATGATAAAGCATCAGCTACATAATTGTCACAACCTTTAATATTTAATATCTCATAATCAAACTGTTGTAAGTACAGGGCCCATCGACTCAACCTGCCGGTAAACAGTCGACAGTTTTTCAAAAAGGTTAATGCCTTGTGGTCTGTATGAATTATAGTTTTATGTCCCCATAAATAATTCCTAAATGTCTTTAATCCCCAAATGATTGCTAAGGCCTCATTCTCTGAAATAGTATAGTTTTTCTCATATTTAGTTAAAGTTCTACTAGCAAAAGCAATGGTCTTATGTGCTGTTTCCCCAGATTCTGTGTTTTCCTGAAATATTTCAACACCAATACCATAAGCACTACTGTCTGTAATCATGTGGAATGGCTCACTTAAAACTGGATGATGTAAAATGTTTTCCCTTACTAACTCAGTTTTTAAATTTTCAAAATCTTTCTGACATTCAGATGTCCAAAAATATACACTATTTTTCTTCAACAAGCTATTCAAATGTGGGCTGTTGAAAGCTTGCCCCTTCGCAAATTTGCGGTAAAACCCACAAAGACCTAAAAATGCTTTCAACTGTTTCCTGTTCTTTGGAGGAGGCCACTTTTCAATAGAATTAAGCTTTTCTGGGTCTTTGCCAATCCCAGATGTGGTTATTATGTGTCTAAAAATTTAATTTCTTGTCTCACAAATTCACACTTTTTTAACTTTAAAGTCATGCCCCCTGCGTGAAGAGCACAGGTCACAATGTTCTTCCCAGTTATCAGAAGCATCAATAGGTCATCCACATATACAGTCGATCTGGCACAAAGTTCTTTTCCTAACACAGAATCCAAAGCCCTAATGAAAACAGAAACAGAGGTATTTAAACCAAATGGTACAACTTTGTATTGGTAACACTTTCCTGCAAACAAAAAAGCTGTATATTTCCCAGAAGCTTTGCGCAATGGGATTTGCCAATATCCAGCAGTGAGGTCTAAACTAGTTAGATATTTTACATTATGGAACTTTTGTAATAAATCGTTTAAATTTTCAGGTCTGTCTACTTCTCTCCTGACAATTTTATTCAGTGTCCGTGCATCAATGACTACTCTTACGCCTCCATCCTTCTTATTGACTGTAATAAGTGGACTATTGTATTCACTATTGCTTCTCTCTATTACCCCCCATTCCAACATTTTATCAAATTCAGCTTGTACTGCTTCTTTCTTAGCTACAGGTATTGGATATGGCCTGACAAAGAATGGTTCATGTTCCAGGACATCCATACGGTATTCAAAGTTATTAACGACACCTGGTTTATCAGAGAACACTTCCTTGTTATTATCTAAGATATTAAATAAACCCTCTTCCTGTTCATATGAGAATTGTTGGATAACATCAACAATTTCCCTAAAGCTGTCAGTTTTTTTATCATACTGCAATAAATCTTTTACATGGTATATTTCATGTAGTTGGGACAAACCATCATTTTCAGATTCAATTTTTAACAATATAGGTTCTACATTAACATCTTGGACCTGGTTGTCACCTTCAAATTTAATTTCTAGTGTTTTGGTTTCTCTATTAATCTTAACAGTTCCACTACCCCAATCTAAAATTACTTTTTCCTTGTCTAGCCAATCGATACCTAGAATCATTTCCGCAGTTAGTTCAGGGACCACTAAAAAATCGTGCTCAAATTTTGACTTCCTATTTCAAAATCCATCAATACTTGTTTTTGAATGGGCTTGCTGGACCTACCAGTAGCTCCTATAATTTTTACTCCACTCACAGACATTATTACTAGTCCTGGCTTACATGAAATAAGACCAAAGAAAGATTCTGATACGGCACTGATTTGGGATCCTGTGTCTAAAAGCACTTGCAGCTCAGTGTTATAAACATTTACAGGTATTGTAGTTTGTTTAATAATTCTGTGTTCCTTTTCCTCCTGTTCTTCCCATAACAGATCCTGTTCAACCATAATATCTTTCCAGCAAATATTACCTACTGATTTCTGTTGTACACTCCTGGAAAAGGAAGAAAGAACACATTGACACCGGTGTGTCAGACCCACCATACTTGCTCCGGACACTGCGAGAGGGCTGTACAAGCAATGATCACACGCACGGCACAGCGGACACACCAGGAACCGCGGTGTTGGCCGTCGAATGGCGCTAGCTGCGCAGCATTTGTGCACCGCCGCCGTCAGTGTCAGCCAGTTTGCCGTGGCATACGGAGCTCCATCGCAGTCTTTAACACTGGTAGCATGCCGCGACAGCGTGGACGTGAACCGTATGTGCAGTTGACGGACTTTGAGCGAGGGCGTATAGTGGGCATGCGGGAGGCCGGGTGGACGTACCGCCGAATTGCTCAACACGTGGGGCGTGAGGTCTCCACAGTACATCGATGTTGTCGCCAGTGGTCGGCGGAAGGTGCACGTGCCCGTCGACCTGGGACCGGACCGCAGCGACGCACGGATGCACGCCAAGACCGTAGGATCCTACGCAGTGCCGTAGGGGACCGCACCGCCACTTCCCAGCACATTAGGGACACTGTTGCTCCTGGGGTATCGGCGAGGACCTTTCGCAACCGTCTCCATGAAGCTGGGCTACGGTCCCGCACACCGTTAGGCCGTCTTCCGCTCACGCCCCAACATCGTGCAGCCCGCCTCCAGTGGTGTCGCGACAGGCGTGAATGGAGGGATGAATGGAGACGTGTCGTCTTCAGCGATAAGAGTCGCTTCTGCCTTGGTGCCAATGATGGTCGTATGCGTGTTTGGCGCCGTGCAGGTGAGCGCCACAATCAGGACTGCATACGACCGAGGCACACAGGGCCAACACCCGGCATCATGGTGTGGGGAGCGATCTCCTACACTGGCCGTACACCACTGGTGATCGTCGAGGGGGCACTGAATAGTGCACGGTACATCCAAACCGTCATCGAACCCATCGTTCTACCATTCCTAGACCGGCAAGGGAACTTGCTGTTCCAACAGGACAATGCACGTCCGCATGTATCCCGTGCCACCCAACGTGCTCTAGAAGGTGTAAGTCAACTACCCTGGCCAGCAAGATCTCCGGATCTGTCCCCCATTGAGCATGTTTGGGACTGGATGAAGCGTCGTCTCACGCGGTCTGCACGTCCAGCACGAACGCTGGTCCAACTGAGGCGCCAGGTGGAAATGGCATGGCAAGCCGTTCCACAGGACTACATCCAGCATCTCTACGATCGTCTCCATGGGAGAATAGCAGCCTGCATTGCTGCGAAAGGTGGATATACACTGTACTAGTGCCGACATTGTGCATGGTCTGTTGCCTGTGTCTATGTGCCTGTGGTTCTGTCAGTGTGATCATGTGATGTATCTGACCCCAGGAATGTGTCAATAAAGTTTCCCCTTCCTGGGACAATGAATTCACGGTGTTCTTATTTCAATTTCCAGGAGTGTATATCAGGTGGCTTTTTGGGTTTGTTGACTTCTACTTCTTTACAGATTTGCAACAACTCACGTTCTACTATATTTATATCTGGAGGTTCTATAGGTTTCTGTAAATCTATTTCTTTCATTACATTAAGTAAAGCCTGCCCTAATATAGTGTCATCTGGCGGTTCTTTCGGTCTTGTTTCAGTTACGCATTCCGGATTTTGTTACGAAAAGATGTCATTAACTTTCTTTTTCGTAACCTCTTTCTGTAAAGGTATAATTATGTTTGTCGACCTCCGAAAACTCATCTGTATCTGAATCTGTAGTCGCTCCTTCGTCTGAGCTATCGCTAGGTTCTATTTCGTTATCAGATTCGAGTAGGAAAGCAACTTTTAAACAGTGAGGCAGATTATCACTAGATGTTTCAGCCACTTCGTTTTTGGAATCATTTTCTACGCAATGCATATCGTTTGGACACTTAGTCACTTCAGCTGTATCACTTTGCACGATTTCAGCCTTCACCTCATACTTAGTATAATCGTCATATACCTCGATAACCTTAATTTCCTTTCCCCTTTTATCAGTCTCACGTATTCGTGCGAAATTCATACTAGAGCCTTCCGCATTAGAATCACAGAGCACCTTTCCATCAACAATAACTTCACCTGCACTGCTTATAATGTCATGTTCACTAACGTCCTCCTTTACATCACTTTCACCTATTATTAATTGTGCACACGTCTTTTGCGTGGCGTATTCTACCTTCCTTTCCTCTTTATTCATCATAACCTCCCCCACATCTACGTCTTTTACCTTATACACATCATTAACAGTACAAATATTCCCCTTTTCACTCGCCTTTTCTGGCTCCGTTTCAATCTTTAATAATGTCTTTTCGCACGATTCCGATATTGAGTTATCTTTATCACATGACATACTAACTTTATTTCCATTTTTACATTCATCTATTACTGAAACTGGCCAACGGAAGTGTCCGATTGTAACACTACGCTACTGCGCACGATACTTATTAAAGCCTGTACTATGGTAAGTTGACGGGCTTCACCTTATAAGAAAGGATTTTGGTATATATGTTGACCGCGTGTACCTGAATGGAGGCAAAATCAGACTTTCACCCACTCAGTAACAACAATGATACATCAAGCAAGTCTGAAGAGCAAATACACGTTTGAACAGACAAGAAACAACACAGCAGATGCTACCAAATCGTTAATAATACGGTCGCCAGCCTAATTAGGCATTAACTGAGTTTCTGCCCAGTACAAGTTGAAGTGCGTTCATACAAAACATCACGTAATAACACTGCATAATATGGTAAATTTTTGAACCAGAAAATCTAATGAACTAATAATTTCACTTTCTGTACTAATATGAACAAGCCATAAATACACAACAATACACTATAATATTTACTACCAACTTCGTACAGTCTATTGATCTGATTAAAATCGGGCATAGGTTACCCTAGAAATAGCACTTTCGAAACACACATACAATGTCAATTTGGAAAAAGGTAAAACACTAATAAATTTTGGTTTTATATTGACTTTAACTTTGCTGGTCAAATCAGTTCAGTTCACTTCAGAATTCAAATGAATAGAAAAGAAAAAAAAAGGGGGGGGGGAGACCCTGAAACTGTTATGATCACTGTATCGAAAATATTGATTAAAGGATTCATTAAGCACTCAAGATTTCCAATAGGTGAGTTACTACTCTTTTTAGCTTATTTCCTGGTCATTTAATTAGCATTTTATCGGCCTCAAATAATTAAACTTCATTACTAAACCAATTTCAACATTATCTTCCAACTTTGCCAGACCTATATATTCATTAACAACAAAGTTCTTTAAACATCATTCTAACATAGATAGGTCTGCAGGTAAGTATTATTAATATAAACTTTAAATCTTCATTTCGGGACACTCGGATTGCACAACATGTGGAAAGGACCCTGTCTAGGTTAGTGATGAGGACAATTAAATGATAGGACAGTTCTGGTAAAAGTTAAGTTGTTATTGAACAGTAAGGAACAAAAGTAACCCTGGTCCACACGAATACAGTACTAAAAGTTTCAACCTGTTCGTGTCGATGCGGCGGTTGGCGGGCGGCGAGATGGCGAGGCGCAAAGCACACATACAATCACAGCTTTGGCTCTTGATGTATCGGCACTTTGCTTCTTCTTAGCGTCGCAATACTTTTCCATTTAGTGCCTATGGAATATAGCCATGCTGTATAGTCGTCGGAAACGGCACATCCGAGGCTCAATGAAATCACGTTTTCCAGGAGAGCCTCCTCGATCCAGAGCGTGTTTCTCAGACCGATGCCCAACTCCGACTACCACTGCTGAGCCCGTTATGCCGTGCCGCGCCCGTGTGCATTTTCCCGCGCTCGCCTGCCATCCACCTTTTACCGCTCCCCTACAGACAGGGTAATCACCAAAGGTTTTGCATTCCACATATCCTAATACATTTCCTACGTATGGACCAGGCGCACAATTACAACTTTAACATCTTACAATACTTTCATCATTTCTTACATTTCCATTTTGTTATAATATTGCTTGCAATTTGACATAAACATTAATATTCACATCGAAAATTGTTTACAGTTTCTTTAACACAATGTCAAGAAAAAGAAAGAAGTGAAATCAGAATATCGATTACATTAATTTACCAAAAATCAGAAGAAAAATTATTATAAATACAATAGTACAGCGTTGTTGTTGTTACACATGCCCCTGTTTCCAGTAAATTTCGCTAAGTCTAAATTTGATGGGAACACTAAATTTTACATTTATACAGTGGTTCTGAATCTTGGTGTGAATTTCCCATCCAAAAAATTTTGTACCACAAGCTTCCTTTCACTCACATTATATAGGTCTATAATTTTTTTTTACTATATCAAGAACATTTACCTATCGTTTGCTTAAGTGCCTTTGGCACAGTCCAACCTCCTATCACAACATGATTTAAATAGCAAATAACTTATTTTTACTAAATTTCTCAAAGAAATAATTTCAAAATCTGGAACACAAACATTTAACTACAAAAGCAAATGCAAATATCTATATACACTATAAGACAATTTGTTGCTGCTTGTATTGAATGGCAGTTCATTTCCTTACTTACTAAAAAAAACACACAATAATATTTAGAAAATTCACTACATACTTTTGCTGCATATTATTCAGACTTGGGCAGTCCATTTCACATCTTTTTACCACATTTCCTGTACCACACTTACAATTCTCCATTGACTATTTATCTGCCCTCATTGGTGTTTGGCAGTCCTTTATATTATGACTCATATACTGCCTACTTTGATTTTTGACAGTCCCATCTTTTATTTGGCTTGCAGCATTTACCCTTTCTTTTCAGCCCTTTTCTCCATACATCTTTACATTTACAGTACATTTGGTAATCTGAAACTCACATAAGTACATTAGCACACTGACATTAGTACACATACTATATTTACAAAGATTTGTTACAATTGGAATAAAATAGTTTCAGTATAAAATATAGCATATTTATTGCAAATTGCTTTCTGAGTGTCCTTAGGTCACTCACTCTTAGGAACATACAGTTTCAGGTCCACAACATTTCTTACACCTAAAGGTCTTTTGGATTTTGGGTAGACCAGGTAGTAAGCATTATCGTGTGGTATGTTCTGTATTATATATGGTCCATTATAAATGTATTTAAATTTGGAAATTTCATGGTTCAGTTCACTAGACTTTTCGTGGGTTTTTAAAAGAGCATAATCCCCAATTTTAAATTTTGAAATTTTCAGATTTTTATCGTGTCTTTTAGATCTAGATTCTGCTTTTTGCTTTGCCCTTTTTCTGACTAATTCTTTCTTTTGACTCAACCCCAAGCTTGTACAAGGTGGAAACTCTAGTTTTTCTTCAATTAAACTTTTACTCCTGCTGCCTAACAAAATTTCGTCCAGTGGGAACCCAGTAGATTCATGATGTAAGGTGTTCATGACATTCTCAAAATCCGATATAAATCTACCCCAGGCTCTATGGTTATGACTGCAGTATGTTCTACACAATCTCCCGATTTCTCGCATGTATCTTCAACCGGGTTGCTAGCAGGATGGTAGGCTGCGATATATTTAACCTCCACACCATTTTGCTCCATTCCTTCTTTCCAAATTTTGGATATGAACTGGGGACCATTGTCGGATAGTACTGCCTTGGGTTTCCCGATGGTTCCGAAGTATTCGACCATCCTGCTAAATACAGCTTTTGCTGTTGCTTTTTTCAAGGGGTACAATTTGACAAACTTTGAGAATACTTCCAAATTTACTAAAATATATGCACAATTTCCCGAAGTCTTTGGGAGGGGACAATACAGATCTACTGATAATAATTCTTGGGTGTCTTCAGGTAATGTATTTTGCATTGGACCTCTACTAGTTCTGTTCGGTACTTTGGCCTTTTGACAGACATCACACGACTTAATCCGTTCCTTTACCTTCTTACTGACACTACCAGCAATCACTACTACATTATTCAATCTATCCAAACATTTATTTGCCCCACTATGCCCCAATGCTAAATGAAAATAATCTATGACATCAGTATCAAACTGGTGTGGCCAACATACTCTCCATTCCTCAGTGACTAAATTTTTCCTCCTATATAAAACGCCTTTAAAAATTTTGTAATATTTCTTAATTTGAGGATACTGCACACTGGCAAAATTTATCTTCACAGATGTCCATGTCGGATCCTCATTCTGATGGTATCTCATATTTTTACATATTTGCTCAATTTTCCTTTTTCCTGAAACCTCTTTCATATACCTGATCTGAAAAGTACCCTCTTCACCATTTTCATTGGGCACTTCACACATACCATTAGGCAATCGAGATAAAGCATCTTCCACATAATTCTCAGTACCCTTAACATAGCAAATCTCATAATCAAATTGTTGCAGGTACAAAGCCCAGCGAGTTAGCCTGCCATTAAGTAAACGGCAATCTTTAAGAAAAGTTAAAGCTTTGTGGTCAGTATGTATGATGAGCTTATGGCCCCACAGATAATTTCTGAATTTCTTTAACCCCCATATAATGGCTAAAGCTTCCTTTTCCGATATAGTGTAGTTTCTCTCGTATTTAGTTAGAGTTATACTTGCAAACGCGATAGTCCTGTGTTCGATGTCTTTGCCATCACAGATTTCTTGGAAAACTTCTATACCAATTCCATAAGCACTGCTGTCGGTACTCATGTGGAAAGGTTTTGACAGTATGGAGTGATGCAAAATATTGTCATTCAAAAGTTCACTTTTTAAATTTTCAAAATCTCTCATGACCCTTCAGTCCACACAAAAGCACTATTTTTCTTAAGTAGATTATTCAAATGAGGACTATTAAAAACTTGCACCTTGACGAATTTTCTGTAGAACGAACATAAACCTAAAAAGGCTTTCAACTGTTTTCTATTTCTAGGAGCTGGACACCCTGCCATTGCACTTAACTTTTCCGGGTCCTTGCCAATACTGGTTGTAGTAATAATGTGCCCCAGAAACTTTATTTCCGACTTGACAAATTCACATTTTTTCCACTTAAGTGTCATGCCCCCTGCTTGTAGAGCAACAAAAACTTTCTGCAATAATTCACAATGCTCTTGCCATTCTTCTGTAGCAATCAGTAAATCATCTACATAAATGGTTAGCTGGGAACTCAATTCTGTCCCTAATACAAAGTCCAGTGCCCTAATAAATACTGCCACAGAAGTTCTAAGTCAAAATGGCACTACTTTATACTGATAGCATTTCCCGGCGAATAGAAAAGCGGTATATTTACGGGATTCTTTGCTCAATGGAATTTGCCAGTATCTGGCGGTCATGTCCAGACTAGTTAAATACTTCACATTAAAAAATTTTGGGAGCATTTCGTCCAGATTTTCAGGTCTGTCTATTTCCTTCTTTACAATTTTGTTCAAAGTCCTGGCGTCAGTAACTACTCTTATCCCCCCATCCCTTTTGTTCACGATGATAAGGGGACTATTATATTCGCTGCTACTTCGTTCGATTACGTCCCATTCTATCATTTTATCTATTTCCACTTGCACAGCCTGCCTCTTTGATATGGGTACCGAAAACGGTCTTAAAAAGAAAGGTTTATGCTCTATTGTCTCAATCTGGTATTCGAAGTTCTTAACTAGGCCTGGTTTGTCCGAAAATACGGTGCTATTACTTTCTAAAATACCAAGCAATTCTGTTTTCTGATCAGGAGATATCTCCTTCAAATTTTACACAATTTCTTTAAAATTATGCCCCTGCTTGTCACTCTCATCTATTAACCTCTGGACATGGTACACCTCATACATATTTGTCAAACCATCATTCCCTTGGTCGATCTCCAACAATAAAGAATCAATTTCTGAATTGAATACCTTCCCATTTTCCTCAAATTTTAATTCCAAAGTTCTAGATGCATTATTAATTTTGATCACTTCCTGGCTACAATCAATAATAACCTTTTCTTTATCTAACCAATCTATTCCCAGAATCATTTCAGTACTCAAATCTGGCACAACCAAAAAATCGTGTTCAAATTTTTGTCCTTTTATACTAAATTCAACCAAAATCTGGTTCTTTACCGGCTTGCTAGTCTTGCCAGTAGCACCAACAATTTTTACACCCGTCACTGACGTAATTACTAGTCCAGGATTATCACAAATGTGTTCGAAAAACGACTGGGAGATTGCACTTATCTGAGATCCAGTATCAAGAAGTACTTGCAATTTCACATTATAAATTTCAACTGGTATTACAGATTGTTTAACCGTCGAATGTTTTTCATTGTTGTGGTCTTCCCTAAGCAAATCCGGGTCGACGATAACATCGTCCCAAGATATGCTTTTAACATTCACCTCACCTATATCTGGCGGTTTCTTTGGTTCCGGGAGTTCAAAGTCATTAATTACTTGAACTCTTTGTAAAATAGACCCTGAGTCGTCAGGTGGCTCTTTCTTTCTTTGTTCAGTCTCAGCATCTGGGTTTTGTTTTGAAACTTCATCATCAATATATACAATATCGCAATTAACTGTATTTCCATTATTACCGAAATATTCGTCATCTGAACTATCGTCAGAATCCGACCATTCTGGATCGCTTTCAGGTTCTAACATAAAAGCTTTTCTGAGACAGGCATTAAGTTCTCCCTCTGCATTTTCGTCAGGCTTTGATTTTAATTTAATATCCTCTTTTGGCAAAACGGCCTCATTATCAGCTATACTCACATCCCTGTTACTTCATATTTAATGTAATCCTCGTGGACTTCAATTATTTTCATGTAATCACCTGCCTCTTCCCCACGGTGCCTTTCGGTAGCAGCTTGTACTGTTGGCGGATCATTAACGGAAGTTACTTCCTCGTCTATGCTGAGGATTTCTTTCTCCAATTCCTTTCTATCTTTAACCTTCGACCTATCGGCAGCACGCGTACTTTGCACGGCGCTATTTACTCTCTCCTCTTTAAACTCGGGCCACGTCACCTTATCGATGTCCCTACTATCTCCTTTTTCACTAATTAACTTCCTTGCTTCATACTCCTTCTTAAAATCCTCCTACTCACATTGCTTGAGGCCCTTGTACAGATCGTCGATCTGCACACGCCAATTACTTACTTCCGCTAATTCATTCTCGTCTTTTACTTCATTGCTAATACTGCTTACCGCACCTCTCTGTGTATCCACAGTTTCATCTATTATTTCCTTCGCCACGGAATTATCACTCATAATGTATTCACCAGCTCTTACGGCTATGTTCGTACCTAATGCTGCCGCCTTACTAGCGGCTTCTCTCTGAACAGCTGTTCTGCTAGACTGCGCCGTTGCCCTCTGATGCTCCACTCGCCTGTTAACAAGTATCGCTCTGCGCGGCGAAGATGACTCATTTGCTCTCGCACCTGACGCTTGTTTCGCAACAACACGTTGGGTCTTTCCACGCCTGTCTCTAACCTGTCTCATAACTTTACTGTCAGTTCGGTAACCTTTCTTAAATTGGGGCCGGTATGTACTGTCCGCTTCCGTTTGGCCCGCAACGTTCGCGGAAATCAGTTTCCCGCATCGTTATTATTTTGCGCGGTGTACCCTCTACCGCGATCTGTATAACTTCCTCTTCCTTTTCCTCTACCTCTACCTCTCTGTATCATATTAACGCGAACCCCATCGCCGTCATTTCTCTCGTCATTATTGCGGTTATTCCTGCTACCAAAATTCTGAAAATTGGCACGACTTTCGCGCCAGTGGTCTTCGTCTTCGACCCTTTCGAGAAATGCTTGGAAGCTGCGATGATTGATTCCCACGTATCTCTTTGAACCTTCTGGAAGCTTGAGAGGCACCCACTTGCCTTTCTCATACTGTGGCATCAAGCAGTCAGGCCTGCAAGATGGGTGGTTTGCCAAGCGAGTGGATTCTTCCTTAATTTATTGAGCAACATGAATTCTCGTATCTTACTATTTAGTTACAAATTATCCTCCTACATGAATAATATGCAACGGAAACACGCATCTGACTATCAGTGATTTATAGAACTCTGACTGCACACTATGCACTGGCAATACCACACTTACTTTTTTGTCTTTGATTTAACGGCTTTTATATAAATTCGGGACATTATGATAACATACAATTTAATGAAAAAGGCCACCAATCTCTTTCTTTTTACTATTTGATTTATTCCTAAACACACAAATTCTACAACCTACAACAAAATTACAAGAGAAATTCCGCCCAGTGGGCATGGCTTTACGTTAGTGAATCTCTATACTATGGTCTCGTAATCTATTTACCGCAACAGTGCACTCCCTGGATCGGATGGTGGATCTTTTATTATACCTCACACTTCGCCTCTCACATTCATCCTCACGAAACTTTCCTCCAGATCGAGCGATACGGAAGGAACAAGCATAACCCACAAATCTTTCGAAACTACCTTGCTACTCCCATCCAAAACACACATACCCAAATTACAAGACATACACAACACAACAATATGAAATATTACACAACGAACGGTTACAACTTCATCACTTTCCGCTTTCCCACTTCAATCAATATCTATCCCAGTTTCACACGACACTGCCCCACTTTGTAATACTACTTTCCTACTGTGAACTCTGGAGATAAACGCACGTCTTCCTGTGCAATGCAAGCCAAGTGGCGTTGCTGGAAAAACGGCCGACTCACCTTGATTCTCTCTCAGAGTTTAAATTTAGCGTCACACGGAATGATATTTCTTAAATACTTCAACTTATGATACACACGCTATTTCTTAAATATTTCAGCTTATTGTACACGCGCTATTAATTCTTAAATATTTCAGCTTATTGTACACACGCTAGTATCTCAACTTATAACTACACGTGGTCTCATTGTGACCGTTGGTTTACTACAATCCCCTTAAAATTACCTGCCTCACTTTGTAATTTTCCCCACAAAAGTTCCTAGGAAAGAGAAATGATTAGTTCTAACTACTCTTAAATATTCCACATCCATACCATGCCTCCACACTTTCATTACGGAGCACAACAAAAAGCAGGTCTTTACAGCAGAAGGTTCAGTGCCAGAGTGCCGAAAACATGGCCGTATTCCGGTTCTCTCGCACCTCTGTCGAAGTGGGAGAAGCACCTTGCTACCTTATTGGTCAGCCCCATTTCAGACGCTCAAAAGCTCTGGTAACTTCCATCTCTTTGGTCTCACCAAAGGTAGCCAAAGGATCGACTCAAAGATGATCATATATTCCGATTCATTATCTGTGGTTAGCAGACGACCATACATTTATTCATTTCACAGATCTCACCAAACTGGATGTAGGGATTTATTTTGAGGGAGTGCACATGTGATCAATTAAATAAATAAATTGTCATTCTTTCCCACACTGGTATCCGGCTTCGCTGTATTAATTGAAATTGAGTTACTTTTACACAAAAAATGTGTTGTTCTGACAAGAATTTCGTACCTATTTTCAATGTTGGGCGGTACTGTACCCTTTCAAGCTTTTTGTATAGCTCCCATATTATTTCAGAATCGGATCTTCTCCCTCTTAAGTGTGTCAACTTTCGGTACCAATATTCGCAGAAATCTTTGAAAGAATTTCTGCCCCTGTTATCATGAAGCTTGACCATGATAAAATCGCGCCACAAATGATCCTGTTTTTGTTCAGACCAATATTCTTCCGTAAACTTTTGCTTAAATTCTTCGAACGTCATTCGTTCGGTATTCAAATTAATTCCCCAGCGCTTAGCATCACCTGCTAAGGCGCTAATTACAACGTTTATCTTTTGCTGATCAGACAAGTGTTCAGGAAATATCCTCTCGCAATTTTTGATGAAATCTAACGGATACCATCCGTTATGTTTCTTGGCGAGATCGAAGCGTTCCTCACCTTCCAACAGCTTCGTAAATGGTGTGCCATTACAGACAACACCAGGTCTATCTTTAATTTTACTCTCAAGATCGAAAATTTTGCCTTGAATTTTCGAAGTATTTTGTTCACATTTTTGTACACATCCGGTAACTTTTTCACCTAAATCTCTTTCAGTGTCTGAAACTGCCTTTTTCAACTGTGCGATTCCGTGTTGACATTCGTTTACGATCTCAGTTTTAAGACCGAAAACTTTCGTCTGCTTTTGTTTCGACTAGAGGCTCTACTTTCTCTAGGATGTTGAGAATTTCAACATCGAACCTACTGTTAATGTTGCCAATTTCCCCCTGCATAGTATCCATATTTTTGTTAATGGTGTCAATTTCAAATTTCATAGTATTTACCACAGAACTTAAATTACCCACTTTTTGTTCTACCTGTTCTATTTGTTTACTAATTTTAATTCCTTGTTCTTCGACCTGTGCTTTAATCTGACCAACTTGTGTTTTAAGCTGCTCGTCAACGTGTGTTTTAAGCTGATTAACCTGATTACTGACTTGTTTGTGAAGCTGATCATTCTGTGTTTTGAGCTGATTACTTTGTATTTTGAGCAGCTCGTCAACGTGTGTTTTAAGCTGACTAACCTAATCAGGTTTTTGAAGCTGATCATTCTGTGATTTGAGCTGCTCGGCAACGTGTGTTTTAAGCTGATTATTCTGTCCTGCAATTTGTTTGGTTAATTGTTCAAATAAATCGTTCATGCTTACAATTTTCACACTGTTCTGTTCTACGGAATCTGTGTGTTCCGATCCTATTTCAAAAGTTTCTTTCGGTTCTTTCTTTATCTGTGGTGAATCAAACATGTCAGTGGATTCATTCACATACCCACTATCATCTACAAAGTCACCCTCTACTTCTTGTTTTATCCCTTGCTGTGTTCGAGGCACTCTAGACATTTCAATCTGTTCGTTAACGTGTTAGTGATATTGTATGTACGCCAATTGTCTTCCACTAACGCCATCTGTTATCTGGCCGCGTAAACTCCTGCTACTGCCAGCCCCATTTTCCATTACGCTCGGCACATCTACTGTTTCTACGTTCTTGTCCATACTGAACGCAAATTACACCACACTATCGTACTTGACGTTCACTGCTATTTACTTTACTAATTATTATTGCAATTCGTGCCACTGAGCATCCACTATTCGGTATTCACTTTATTTTGTGACCGACAACAACTGGATGTCCTGTCACCGGGAGCCACTTGTAACACTACACTACTGCGCACGATACTTATTAAAGCCTGTACTATCGTAAGTTGACGGGCTTCACCTTATAACAAAGGATTTTGGTATATATGTTGACCGCGTGTACCTGAATGGAGGCAAATTAGACTTTCACCCACTCAGTAACAACAATGATACATCAAGCAAGTCTGAAGAGCAAATACACGTTAGGACGGACAAGAAACAACACAGCAGATGCTACCAAATCGTTAATAATACGGTCGCCAGCCTAATTAGGCATTAACTGAGTTTCTTCCCAGTACAAGTTGAAGTGCGTTCATACAAAACATCACGTAATAACACTGCATAATATGGTAAATTTTTGAACCAGAAAATCTACTGAACTAATAATTTCACTTTCTGTACTAATATGAACAAGCCATAAATACACAACAATACACTATAATGTTTACTACCAACTTCGTACAGTCTATTGATCTGATTAAAATCGGGCATAGGTTACCCTAGAAATAGCACTTTCGAAACACACATACAATGTCAATTTGGAAAAAGGTAAAACACTAATAAATTTTGGTTTTATATTGACTTTAACTATGCTGGTCAAATCAGTTCAGTTCACTTCAGAATTCAAATGAATAGAAAAGAAAAAGAAGGGGGTGGGGGTGGGGGGGAGACCCTGAAACTGTTATGATCACTGTATCGAAAATATTGATTAAAGGATTCATCAAGCACTCAAGATTTCCAATAGGTGAGTTGCTACTCTTTTTAGCTTATTTCCTGGTCATTTAATTAGCATTTTATCTGCCTCAAATAATTAAACTTCATTACTAAACCAATTTCAACATTATCTTCCAACTTTGCCAGACCTATATATTCATTAACAACAAAGTTCTTTAAACATCATTCTAACATAGATAGGTCTGCAGGTAAGTATTATTAATGTAAACTTTAAATCTTCATTTCGGGACATTCGGATTGCACAACATGTGGAAAGGACCCTGTCTAGGTTAGTGATGAGGATAATTAAATGATAGGACAGTTCTGGTAAAAGTTAAGTTGTTATTGAACAGTAAGGAACAAAAGTAACCCTGGTCCACACGAATACAGTACTAAAAGTTTCAACCTGTTCGTGTCGATGCGGCGGTTGGCGGGCGGCGAGATGGCGAGGCGCAAAGCACACATAAAACCACAGCTTTGGTTCTTGATGTATCGGCACTTTGCTTCTTCTTAGCGTCGCAATACTTTTCCCTTTAGTGCCTATGGAATATAGCCATGCTGTATAGTCGTCGGAAACGGCACATCCGAGGCTCAATGAAATCACGTTTTCCATGAGAGCCTCCTCGATCCAGAGCGTGTTTCTCAGACCGATGCCCAACTCTGACTACCACTGCTGAGCCAGTTATGCCGTGCCGCGCCCGTGTGCATTTTCCCGCGCTCGTTGCCATCCACCTTTTACCGCTCCCCTACAGACAGGGTATTCACCAAAGGTTTTGCATTCCACATATCCTAATACATTGCCTACGTATGGACCAGGCGCACAATTACAACTTTAACATCTTACAATACTTTCAACATTTCTTACATTTCCATTTTGTCATAATATTGCTTGCAATTTGACATAAACATTAATATTCACATCGAAAATTGTTTACAGTTTCTTTAACACAATGGCAAGAAGAAAAAAGAAGTGAAATCAGAATATCGATTACATTAATTTACCAAAAATCAGAAGAAAAATTATTATATGTACAATAGTACAGCGTTGTTGTTACACGATCCCGCCTCTTCTGTTTCTCTCTACGGCAGCCATCTTGTTCTGACGTCTGCCATTTGTGTGTGCTGCCAAGTGCAATGTACGGTGCTCCCGCAAGCGCTGCCCGGAGCATAAACAGTCACGTGACTTTGCACTGTGCTCGCCACTACGTATCATTCCGCGCACGTCTTCCATAGGCGCGTCCTTAACCTTCCTGCCCTGTAGTTTACATCTTTCCTTCTCGAATTTATTATTTGACATGTTTTCTTTGGGCCCAAAACCGGTTTCCGCGTGAATCCGACCCGTAACACACGCGGTTTCAGTTTTCCATTTCGTCTCTATTTTGGAAATTCCGTGCCATGTATCCTCTGCCGCGCGTCGTATAATTTCCTCTACCTCTCGCGCGAACTCTCTGAATCGTGTTTACACGAAATCTATCATTTTCATGTCGTTCAGCTTGGTCATTACTTTCTCGCGAATAATTGTTGTTATTATGGGGACGAGACTCGCGATTTATTCGCCAGTGATCTTCGTCCTCGACCCTTTCCAAAAAGGCAGAAAAACTTTTACGGGTACTCCCAACATATCGTTTAGAATCCTCAGGCAGTTTCTGCCAAAGAACCCAAACGATCTCGGCTTCAGTCCTTCTAGCCTTCAGATGTATCAACTTTCTGTACCATGCTTCACAAAACTCTTTCATGGTTTGCCTGCCTCTGATGTCATACAACCTGGCCATTAGAAACTCACGCCACAACTGGTCTTGTTTTTGTATTCGTCAATAAATTTTTGCTTAAAATTTTCAAAAGACATCTGGTTTGTATCCAGATTCAACCCCCACCTTTTTGCTTCTCCCGTTAATGCACTGATGACAACATTAATTTTTTCCTGGTCAAATAAATATTCAGGAAATTTCCTTTCGTAGTTCTTTACAAAATCAAGGGGGTACCATCCATTATGTCTCTTTGCAGGGTCGAATTTTTCCTCGCCCTCTAATATATTACTGAAAGCGTTCCTTTCTGTAAATTGTGTAGGTCCTGTTTGTATTTTTCTTTCCAAGTCATACATTTTGCCTTGGATTTGTGAAGTGTTATGGTCACACTTCTTTTCGCAATTAACAACCTGTTTGGTTAGTTCCCTACTTTTTTCTGTTACAGATTGTTTAATCTGTGCAAATTCCGCGTTACATTCTGTTTGTATTTCGAATTTAATACCGAATACCTTTTCGTCCACTTTAGTACAGACTAAGGGTTCTATTTGATCTTGAATTTTAATTACTTCAGAGTCAAATCTTTCGTTAATGTCATCAATTTGTCCTTGTGCATTGGCAATATTGCCATTGATGACAGTAATTTCGCTATTAATACTTTAGATTTCATTACTCACTATCCCTACACTTGAGGTGACTTCTTCAATTTGTTTACTAAGTCTGATGCCCTGCATTTCGATTTGTTTACTTTGTGCACTAATCTGTTGGGTTTGCTCAACAAGTTGATTATTAATGTTTCGCCCCTGTGCTGCTATTTGTGCATTAATATTGTCACTGTGTGCTGTAATTTGTGCCTTAATATTGTCATTGTGCGCTGCAAATTGCGCAGACAGTATTCTAAGTAAATCAGTCAGATCTGGTGTCTTTTCACTTTTGGTTTCTACCGCATTTTCGGGTTCGAGTCCTACTGCCCTCTCAGTTTCTGGTGATTCGAACATATCCCGCGATTCATTAACATAGCCACTGTCTTCCACAACATCGCTCATATTGTCTTGCTTAGTACGAGCGACATTCATAGCTTCTATCTGTTTATTGACATCGGCGTGGTACCGTACGTAATTTAACTCGCGCGTAATGCCATCTGTTGGTGTGCTACCTGAACTGCTCTCGATTGCATTCTGTTCTCGCGTGTCTAGATTTATTTCTAGTTTCCTGTCCATTTTAGCTAAGTACTGATCCCTTTTATTTTCAATTTAAACTGAACTTTCACTATCCGGTCTGTCAAATGATGCACAGGTTCGTGCCGCTGGACGTTTTATGTTCACTCTATGCTTGTAAAATGCTAACTACTTATAATTTTTTCCTGAACTGAACAACGTCCTGTCACGCGGCGCAACGTATAACAATGCAACAGCATTTACGTAGCTTATTCAATCAAATACAAAGTTTAGTTTAGTACATACGATGTCCCAACAGAACAATTAGTCCTGTCACGGGAAAGCCACGTATAACACTCCTGACTGCTATCGCTACACCATAACCTCAAAACTGGAGGCAATTTGCAAATCAGAATTATTTTGTTGGAGTAATAATGGTATAAAACAACAGAGCAATGTTACCCCCTGAGAGGAATTTTGTTACGTTGACCGTGTTGTACCCAACGGAGGTGGCTTATCGGAAGTGAAAATCAGAATTACGTAAATATTTGAACAGTACGAACAAAATTTTGCCTATCTGCACTGTTCAACTGATAAAGAAAACGGTCGCCAGCCTAACTAGGCAAGAGAATGATTAACATTCTCGTTTAAGAAAATAGTTATTAGTAATTTTAACGAATAAACACAACCTATATTTTGTCACACGCGAATGCAATGAACTCTGACACATATGTATGTTTACGGTAAGATTGAAACTAACAGTTAGAGCAGCAGAAACTATTTGCAAAATAATAAGAGATACCGAAACACACTATTACTTTCAGGCTTTAAAGAAATTGTGGTTTTTATAATTAGTGGTCTTTCCGTTACTTGTTACCGAGAATTAACACAATAGACAAACTGTGGATCCTTTTATACTATTAATATGCACTTCTAATACACAAGAGAGACAAACACTTAGCAAAATGAGTATATAACGTTTCACAACTGCAGCTTTCTACTTTTACTACAGTGAGACACAAAATTAACATATATGTAAGATACTGACTCACCTTCTGCGATTT
This sequence comes from Schistocerca nitens, assembly GCF_023898315.1. Taxonomy (NCBI): domain Eukaryota; kingdom Metazoa; phylum Arthropoda; class Insecta; order Orthoptera; family Acrididae; genus Schistocerca; species Schistocerca nitens. Next base: position 17,082,124 of record NC_064621.1, on the reverse strand, counting down.
ACAAGCAGTAATGTGATCATTTACTAAGCAAAACTTTATAACCCTCAGTCTTAAGAACTTTTAATTTGAAGTTGGCAACAACACATTAATAAGCAGTTTTACTAGGAAAATTATTTTCAGCAAGTATCATTAACTTTAACTCACTCTCTTGCCACATTAACTTTAACTTTATCTTTACTATGTTCAAGAGGCATTAATAAAAAAAAAGGTCTTTAATGTTCTTTCAGTAGGGACACTCGGTAATCACTTTAGTTCAAACGGTGAGGAACCTGCGATGTGTTATGATAAGGAAAAAATCAAGGTAGGTACTTAAATTCAGATATAAATTACCTTATATTTGAGCACACTAACACATCCATTAAGCTGATCCTTCACTGTACATCATTGTAGTACTCCGATGCAATGATTGCGCAATGTGGTGGCAACTGCATGTTGGTAGGTGGAATTGCAGGTAGAATTGCTGGACTCTGTCATTTCTTGGTGGCGATGATAGATACAAATTCCAGAATAGTTCCAGCTATTTATCCATCCATCCGAGGCATTGAAAAGTAGCAGAAAAAGCCTCTCTCGGAACCAGCACAATATGTATCTTTTACATGGCAGTGCACAGTTTGGTAGTTTGTCCCCGACTCGTAGCTTGTCCCCGACTGACTATCAGTTCCACCTTTTCTACACAGGCCAACCACAAATTGCGCGCGCTACACTGTTCCGTTCCCGAGGGGATCCACTACACCTTTTACATACAAGTTAACTAAGAACCCTAAGTGAGGATCAGCAGTTTACATAACAGTAAACAAATACATTAAATAAAACAGAACATTTGCACATATTGACATTTCTACCAAAAATTATTCACACAAAATTACATTTATGTATAGTAAGTTTTGTTCCCTCCAAATGAGATAAAGAATTTAAACGACAGACATACTACTTTGCATTGAACCAAACCATGACATCAAAGTTTGTACAAAGAAAGGAGTATACAATTCTGTGTTATCTATTCAATCAAACACATTTACAGAAGCTCAATGATGTAACGTTAAATGAAACAAAAGCAAAATAAATCCGTATAGCATAAGAGCTATGGTGTTACAGTACGACCCGTCACCACGATGTCGTCCAAATAGTTAATGCATCCATCCACTTTAAGGACTAATTGTTCCAAAAACCGCTGGAAAATAGCAGGAGCACTGGCTGTCCCAAACATAAGGCGTTTCAGACGATATAACCCGTGCGGTGTGTTGAGGGTCAGGAACTGCTGAGATGCGGCATCAAGTGGGAGTTGTAGGTATGCTTCAGCGAGGTCTATTTTCGAGAAGAATTTTCCACCCTTTAATTTGGACAGCAACTCCTCCGGCTTTGGAATAGGATATGTCTCGATCTCTGATTGGGCTTTAACTGTTACTTTAAAGTCGCCGCAGAGACGGAGCTGCCCTGACGGCTTCCGAACAACGACGAGGGGAGTAGCCCACTGACTAGAAGGAATAGGCTCAAGAACGCCACTTGCCGTGAGGCGGTCCAACTCCTTCTTCACTTGATCTCTAAGAGCTAAAGGAATGGCACGGGCGCTAAAATACCGAGGCCGCGCATTCTGTTTCAGTGTGATGTGTGCCTCAAAATTCTTTGCGGAACCGAGGCCGGGGGTGAACAGGTCTGCATAATCCTGGATCCGAGTACGGAGCCTCGTCCGACACCAAATTCACAGAATCGTCGATTGAAAAACCAAATTTCCGAAATGCGTCCAGCCCAAATAAATTCTTAGAGGAATCCCTGTTAACGACTAACAAGGGAACCTCCCCATCGCACTCCCCTCAGATTTAATTACAACTTGGCACAGTGGATAGGCCTTGAAAAACTGAACACAGATCAATCGAGAAAACAGGAAGACGTTGTGTAGAACTATGAAAAAATTAGCAAAATATACAAACTGAGTAGTCCTTGGGCAAGATAGGCAGCATCAAGGACACTGTAACCACAAGACCACGGCGCTCATCAGATAACATTATCCTCTATGTTGCCTATCTTGCACATGGACTACTCAGTTTGTATATTTTGCTTATTTTTTCATAGTTCCACACAACTTCTTCCTGTTTTCTCGATTGATCTATGTTCAGTTTTTCAAGGCCTGCCCACTGTGTCAATTTATAACTAAATCTGAGAGGGGTGCGACGGGGAGGTTCCCTTGTAAGAAGGTGACCTGGCGGGTGACATTCCGGTATGTCGTCGGCAAGTCGACTTGACCGCAGACTGGAATGGAATGTTTACCATACGCCATGAGGCGCCGCTGCGTGTCGTGCAAGGGAGGAGCGCCAAGTCTCAAATATGTGGCGTAATTTAGAATGCTCACGGCTGCGCCAGTGTCGACCTGTAATTGAATCGGTTTTTCCGCAATCAGGACTTCAATAAAAAGCCTATTGGTGGTCTCCTGATGATCAATAGCGGCGATCAGATTAACATCCATCGGAAGATCCGAAGGTTGCTGCGGCCGGCGGGACTTTCGACACACAGAAGCTAAATGGCCCTCGGAAGAACATTTGTAGCAAAAGGCCCATCGTTGATGTTTTTTAAAACAATCAGGACATGATGGCAAACGTTTTGGCACCCACGACCGGTTTGAGCGGCTGGAGCGAGGTGGCGGACGGGTCTGCTGAGTGGACCGGCGGCCTGCCCGCACTATCGCTATTTCGGAATCATCACTCGGGCGGGCCTTAGCCGCCGGCTCTGATGTGTTTACATTGACTGCTGCAATGTCGACCCATGATTCTAGTTTCTTGCCGGCTGCACGGGTCAGCTCGAAGCTTTGCGACAAGTCCAAGACTTTATCCAATGAGGGGTCGACGAGCTGAAGGGCCTCATGTTGGAACTCCCTGTCTGGCGTACCCCTGATTATCATGTCCCGGATCATTTCTTCGGCGTAGGAGTCCTTATTTTTAGAGGTAACAAAGTGACATCGTCGCCCCAAGCCTTGCAATTCCGCTGCCCACTCTCTATGCGTCTGATTCGGCTGTTCCTTGCATTGGTAAAATGCGACTCGAGATGAAATAACATGGGTATGGCGCTGGTAATATTTAGTGAGCAACGAGCAAATCTCGGCAAAAGTTAGCTCTGAAGGTTTTGATAAGGGGGCCAGTTTGCACAAGAGCCGATGAATCTCAGGTTTAGACCAAGACAAAAACAAAGATTTCGTGAGGCCAACTTCAGTTACCTTGAAAGCATGGAAATGTTCCAGCAATCGGGATTCGTAGGCTTCCCAGTCCTCTGACGTTTCTTCAAAAGACGGAAACGGCGGTACTTGCTGCGTGGCCTGCGTCTGCATGAACCCCTGTATAAGTGACTGGAGGGTGTTGAGGAGCAGCCTGTGGTTCTCGTCCTGCTGCTGGAGAAGTTTCTTGAGGAGATCTCCCAACGTCCCCTGGTGCGTGCTCGTCGCCATTTTATTGTGTTATAACCAGGAATAACACAATAACCTCTTCAGTCTGGTTTATTAAATCACAAATCACTTTTTAACAATTATGTTAGCCAAGCGTCTACCCAGGCTCACACTCAGAAGTAATGCAGAAGTAAAGTTTGGTTATACCAATGTCCGAATGTGCATGGTGGGGTGCACGTCCCGTAATTATTCCCAAGTCCAGTGAAGTTCAGTCTCTCCAAGCGAAGTCGCAAGATTTTCCCGCCGAGCAGCCAGGTAACCTCGAGTGGTGCGTCGAGTCATCCACAAGCAGCTGGATCACGGCGTACTGCACTTCCCGATGAGAACTGTCGTTTGCGGCGGCGTCCGGCTTTATATAAGGCTTGCTAATTAATGAAGCCGTCGGCTGGGGTCGCTGTTTTCCAGGGAAAACCAATCGCAATGTTTCCTGTCGTAGCCAATTGCTGTGTGCTGACAAACGCGCGCGCGCGAAGGCGGCCAGCGATGGTAGCCGCGAGCCGCCCGGAGAAGTGCGGCGAGCGATGTATTTGGCGGCCGCGTACTGGAGCGCGTTGTTCGGTGTTTGTTAGAAGTGGTATATACCACTACTTCACTCGCCCATAAGGCTCCATCACCTTGAATATGGGTAGTGACAAAGCGTATTTTCTGTTTATCGTTCCATGGTTTTGGTAATATGACAGGGTGTGATATTTTGCGATCAGGTGTAAACCTTTGGGAGTGTCTGTATATGCCGGCCGGTGTGGCCGTGCGGTTCTAAGCGCTTCAGTTTGGAACCGCGTGACCGCTACGGTCGCAGGTTCGAATCCTGCCTCGGTCATGGATGTGTGTGATATCCTTAGGTTAGTTAGGTTTAAGTAGTTCTAAGTTCTAGGGGACTGATGACCTCAGCAGTTAAGTCCCATAGTGCTCAGAGCCATTTGAATTTTTTTTGTCTGTATATTAGTAAACTCTCTCCCACATGTACGGCAGAAAGAGACCTGGCGGCCCCCTGTTCACAAGCTGCGTGAACGGGTTGCGAACTGGGCACTGTTGCCGAACAGCTGTATGGTGCCGCTGCTCGAGATGTCAAAGTCTGCGTCTCTGGTAGCTTACTGAGACGTAAATCAGCCGCACCTGCTGCGTTTTTTATCGCTGCCAGCTCCATTTTTAACGTGTCTACTCCTTTTGTAAGTGTCTGTTTCGATTCAGACACTTGTTCGGTGTTTTCACCTAACATGTCTGCTGCAGACAGAGCTTCCTTTGTCACTTTCTTTACGGTTACAGGCAGTTCGTTCCGTAAACATTCTTGAAATTGGTTTTCTTTCATGTTCAGCCAGTTTACAAAGTCAATAGTAAACTGATTGCCTTTCTCTGCAAACCTCGCTTCTACAGATTTCTCCTGTTCGATAGCGAATACGTGTACCTCTGTAGCTATTTGCTGCACAGAATTTCTAATGTACTTTGTGCTGGATTAACTTGGACGACCTGCTTAGTTACATCACTGTCAGATTCGTACAAATGCTTATATGTTTTTTGCATTTCTTCAAATTTATCATTAATATTTTTGAAGTTAGTTTCAATTTTACAGAATTTTCTATCAAGGTCGTCACGAATTTGTGCAGCGACATTTTCTTGTATCTGATGTGCTATGGCGTTCATATTTCGTTTACTAATGTTGTTATATTATTTTGAATTTCAGTGACCGCAGTTTAAAGTTTTCTATATAAACTGACGGTCAAATTTTGAAGTTTTCCATGTAAACTGTCAGTCACATTTTGTAGTTTTGCATTTAAATTGTGTCACAGTTTGCAGTATTGCGTCTAAACTGCCACTCGCACTAGTTTTGATTTCAGTGGATACTGTTTTCAGTTTTGTATCTAAACTGTCTTTTGCTCTTTTCTGAACTTCTATAAAGTTTGCATTTTGTTCATGAACAGCGCGATGTAAGCCTTGCATGTATTTTCTCAGAAATGTGAACAGTTCCGCGAAATTTGAAGGCACTGATTCACTCTGGGTGGACTCTTCAGTACGTTCGGCCGCAGGTGCATTTTCAGCCGCCGACAATTAATTATTTTGAGTTTCGTGACTGGCCATACGTCTGATTCTACTCCGGAACGTGTAGCCATTTTAATGTTTTTACCGACTTTGCCCATGAATTTAATAAATACACCTCACTGAATTTAATAAAATTAATTCTCCTCTATTTACACACGGCAAATATTATTTAGTAAGAATTACTGTTAATGTATAGCGATTTACAATAAAACAATCTAGGGACTTTCTAGAAAGAGGCCATCTTGGTGACATTCCTTTTTGCAAAATTCACAAATTATTTGCAAGCTATTCTGAGTAACGTTTTTTTAGAATTTAACCCTCCCTAACGGACTTTTGCACACCAGGGCAAAGGATACCAGTAATGTCCTTACCTCCTTTCTTACTGCGCTTCAGCAACTTCTCGATTTAAGGATCGTGCGCCACGTCTCGGATTACCCAGCTTGTTGAAACTGTCTCGTATCTCGTTACGGTGGTTGTTCATGTAACAGGAATATGCAATTTTTTTAGACACCAAATTTACAATAATACATATACATACATAAATAAGTCCTGTAACGGTCGACATTTTATGGTGACGGATTTTTCTTTTATTATTATTATTTTCTTTTGAAATTATTATTTATTTTTTAGATATTGAAATTTTGGAATTTAATTACCACCATATTTTCTAGCTAAGCTTCTCTACCGGGATTGTCTGTTGGCGAGTATAATTTTGGGACGTGATTTACGCCAGAAAGCTATCGGACTTAGTTTTACTAAAAGTGAAATTTTAGATGCAGGTTCTGTTTTGAAAACAAAGCAAACGTATTACACTGATTGGTGCCGTTAATACGCGACCATTCACAGACAGACATCCCCACACAAAGTAACCAAATTTAAGTCACAAATTCATGAAAAAAATCTGAGGAAAAAAAGGTATGATTATTCTTAATTACAAACACAATTAAATTAAATAATAATTACTATTACTATTACGCCCCCCCCTCCCCATGAACCATGGACCTTGCCGTTGGTGGGGAGGCTTGTGTGCCTCAGCGATACAGATAGCCATACCGTAGGTGCAACCACAACGGAGGGGTATCTGTTGAGAGGCCAGACAAACGTGTGGTTCCTGAAGAGGGGAAGCAGCCTTTTCAGTAGTTGCAGGGGCAACAGTCTGGATGATTGACTGATCTGGCCTTGTAACATTAACCAAAACGGCCTTGCTGTGCTGGTACTGCGAACGGCTGAAAGCAAGGGGGAACTACGGCCGTAATTTTTCCCGAGGGCATGCAGCTTTACTGTATGGTTAAATGATGATGGCGTCCTCTTGGGTAAAATATTCCGGAGGTAAAATAGTCCCACATTCGGATCTCCGGGCGGGGACTACTCAGGAGGACGTCGTCATCAGGAGAAAGAAAACTGGCGTTCTATGGATCGGAGCGTGGAATGTCAAATCCCTTAATCGGGCAGGTACGTTAGAAAATTTGAAAAGGGAAATGGATAGGTTAAAGTTAGATATAGTGGGAATTAGTGAAGTTCGGTGCCAGGAGGGACAAGACATTTGGTCAGGCGAATAATGGGTTATAAATACAAAATCAAATAGGGGTAATGCAGGAGTGGGTTTAATAATGAATAAAAAATATGGGTGCGGTAAGCTACTACAAACAGCATAGTGAACGCATTATTGGGGTCAAGATAGACTCGAAGGCCACGCCTACCACAGTAGTACAAGCTTATATGCCAACTAGCTCTGCAGATGACGAAGAAATTGAAGAAATGTATGATGAAATAAAAGAAATTATTCACATACTGAAGGGAGACGAAAGTTTAATAGTCATGGGTGTCTGGAATTCGAGTGTAGGAAAAGGAAGAGAAGGAAACGTAGTAGGTGAATATGGATTGGGGCTAAGAAATGAAAGAGGAAGCTGCCTGGTAGAATTTTGCACAGAGCACAACTTAATCATAGCTAACACTTGGTTCAAGAATAAGAAAAGAACGTTGTATACATGGAAGAACCCTGGAGATACTAAAAGGTATCAGATAGATTATATAATGGTAAGACAGAGATTTAGGAACCAGGTTTTAAAATGTGAGACATTTCCAAGGGCAGATGTGAACTCTGACCACAATCTATTAGTTATGAACTGTAGATTAAAACTGAAGAAACTGCAAAAAGGTGGGAATTTAAGGAGATGGGACCTGGATAAACTGACTAAACCAGAGGTTGTACAGAGTTTCAAGGAGAGCATAAGGGAACAATTGACAGGATGTAGATGAAGATGAAATGAAAGATATGATACTACGTGAAGAGTTTGACGGAGCACTGAATGATCTGAGTAGAAACAAGGCCCGGGAGTAGACAACATTCCATTAGAACTGCTGACAGCCTTGGGAGAGCCACTCCTGTCAAAACTCTACCATCTGGTGAGCAAGATATATGAGACAGGCGAAATACCCTCAGACTTCAAGAAGAATATAATAATTGACAGATGTGAAAACTACCAAACTATCACTTTAATAAGTCACGGCTGCAAAATACAAACGCGAATTCTTTACAGACGAATGGAAAAACTAGTAGAAGCCGACCTCGGGGAAGATCAGTTTGGATTCCGTAGACATATTGGAACACGTGAGGCAATACTGACACTACGACGTATCTTAGAAGCTACATTAAGGAAAGGCAAACCTACGTTTCTAGCATTTGTAGACTTAGAGAAAGCTTTTGACAATGTTGACTGGATTACTCTCTTTCAAATTCTGAAGGTGGCAGGGGTAAAATACAGGGAGCGAAAGGCTATTTACAATTTGTACTGAAAGCAGATGGCAGTTATAAGAGTCGAGGGGCATGAAATGGAAGCAGTGGTTGCGAAGGGAGTGAGACAGGGCTGTAACCTATCCCTGATGTTATTCAATCTGTATATTGAGCAAGCAGTGAAGGAAAAAAACGAAAAATTCGGAGTAGGTATTAAAATCCATGGAGAAGAAATAAAAACTTTGAGGTTTGCCGATGACATTGTAATTCTGTCAGAGACAGCAAAGGACTTGGAAGAGCAGTTGAACGGAATGGATAGTGTCTTGAAAGGAGGATATAAGATGAACATCAACAAAAGCAAAACGAGGATAATGGAATGTAGTCGAATTAAGTCGGGTGATGCTGAGGGAATTAGATTAGGAAATGAGACACTTAAAGTAGTAAAGGAGTTTTGCTATTTGGGGATCAAAATAACTGACAATGGTCGAAGTAGAGAGGACATAGAATGCAGACTGGCAGTGGCAAGGAAAGCGTTTTGAAGAAGAGAAATTTGTTAACGTCGAGTATTGATATAAGTGTCAGGAAGTCGTTTCTGAAAGTATTTGTATGGAGTGTAGCCATGTATGGAAGTGAAACATAGACGATAAGTAGTTTGGACAGGAAGAGAATAGAAGCTTTCGAAATGTGGTGCTACAGAAGAATGCTGAAGATTAGATGGGTAGATCACATAACTAATGAGGAGGTATTGAATAGAATTGGGGAGAAGAGGAGCTAGTGGCACAACTTGACTAGAAGAAGGGATCGGTTGGTATGACATGTTCTGAGACATCGAGGGGTCACCAATTTAGTATTGGAGGGCAGCGTGGAGGGTAAAAATCGTAGAGGGAGACCAAGAGGTGAATACACTAAGCAGATTCAGAAGGATGTAGGTTGCAGTAGTTACTGGGAGATGAAGAAGCTTGCACAGGATAGAGTAGCATGGAGAGCTGCATCAAATCAGTCTCAGGACTGAAGACCACAACAACATTACTATTACGCAAAATGAGCACAAATAACAGAATCTCTGCTGAACTGCGACCGTACCGGACAATGGCTGATCAAGAAGAGAGAGAACGAAAAGTTGTCGGACCGGTTCACGTAACATTGCACAAATCATATTGTCGAAGAAGAAGCTGAGTAAGTCTCTGTTTATGGTTATGATACTAAACTGTTGCATGGAGGTCGTGAGTTCAAAAGTCATCTGGACTGTTCAATTTTAATTTCTGTATTCCGTACGAGGACATTCTAGAAGTATCCACAAAGAACAAGAATCATTGCACTGGAATGTTGTGTAACTGTATGTATACCGCATGTGTAATGGCCGGAGGCAGTTCGCTCCGCGCTCTTGCATGTGCAAATGCTGATAAACCTTCGTTAAGTGAAGTTAGAGTTGGTCATTCATCTAATTACACCTTCTTCTGCGTGACTATACCATTACAGAGATGTTTTATTGTAATCGCAGTGTCTATTAACCAGTGATAAAATCGTCTCAGCGCTTCTGCGCGAAAACACGCAGTCACGAAATCCGCTGACCGTTGGGGACATTACAGTGCGGACCCTCTCATTCTGCCGGCCGCTGTGGCCGAGCGGTTCTAGGCGCTTCAGTCCGGAACCACGCTGCTGCTACGGTCACAGGTTCGAATCCTGCGTCGGACATGGATATGTGTGATGTCCTTAGTTTCGTTAGGTTTAAGTAGTTCTGAGTCTAGGGGACTGATAACCTCAGATGTTAAGTCCCATTGGGCTTAGAGCCATTTGAACCATTTGAACACTCTCATTCTAGATGATTAACGGATCACTCTCAAATACCTCTTTGCTTAACTAGACATCACTGTTGGTAATGCTGACATGCTATCCACCAGTTCGGGTACTCAGAACCGTGTGCCTGCTCGGTTCTTCCCCGCTTAACAGAAGATCATTAAAGAGCGACTGAAGACCAACTGTGCGGAATGTATCTGTCCCTGTGTCCATCAGTAGCTTCTTGGAATAGTGAGTACTTGAATTAGTAACAAAACACATCAACAAACCAATTATTTAGTGCATGTCCACAGCAGGAACTGAACCTGTATACATACACAGAGAGGACGTAAAATGAATGTCAGATATCAGGATTCCAGTACTTTTTCTGTGATACATTAATAATTTTATTCTTTTACTACCGAAGAAATTGAAACCAAATAGTCATTACTATCACATGACTTGTTCGATATTTTAATCTTGTTATTCTCAGCGTGTATTTTCTGTAAATGCGTAGCGGGAAGACGGTTGTATGATGAAGAGACTGAAAACCAATAAATACATAGCCGCTGATTTCGCTGAGAAAAATTGTAGGTAAAGAATTGCCAAGGATTTATTTTCAACTTTCATGAAGTGACAGCATTCTTCACGATAAAATGCGTTATAGTGTGAATGCGTTGTATGAAAAGACAGACGTATCCTTCTTATTATTAATGTTACCATTACCTATACCGGCCAGGATAGCCGTGCGTGTTAGCACGCCGATTTCTGGATTCAGGGAGGTGTGCCGGACCTGGATGGAACTAACGACTGACGTTGTGCCGGCCAGCCTTGATGTGGTTTTCCATTAAATGAGTACCAGACTGGTTTCCACGTCCCGCCTCAGTTACACGGTTCTTAAACAGGTAGAGAACACAAATTCCATCCCGGGGGGAAAGAGGCGAGGGAGAGGGAGGGGCGATGTGGCGACACGAATGGCATCCAGCCACCTTCTGACAGTAAAGTTGTCATATCCGAAAACTAACATGCCGAACACGTGAGGATACGGGATACGGGCAAAAAAACGGAGAAGAAAGATTTTTATTAATTACATATGATACATTTCTTTACCAAAACCTTATTCTGCTTTATACAGGCTGTTACAAAAAGGTACGGCCAAACTTTCAGGAAACATTACTCACACACAAAGAAAGAAAATATGTTATGTGGACATGTGTCCGGAAACGCTTACTTTCCATGTTAGAGCTCATTTTATTACTTCTCTTCAAATCACATTAATCATAGAATCGAAACACACAGCAACAGAACGTACCAGCGTGACTTCATACACTTTGTTACGGGAAATGTTCAAAATGTCCTCCGTTAGCGAGGATACATGCATCCACCCTCCGTCGCATGGAATCCCTGATGCGCTGATGCAGCCCTGGAGAATGGCGTATTGTATCACAGCCGTCCACAATACGAGCACGAAGAGTCTCTACATTTGTTACCGGGATTGCGTAGACAAGAGCTTTCAAATGCCCCCATAAATGAAAGTCAAGAGGGTTGAGGTCAGGAGAGCGTGGAGGCCATGGAGTTGGTCCGCCTCTACCAATCCATCGGTCACCGAATCTGTTGTTGAGAAGCGTACGAACACTTCGACTGAAACGTGCTGGAGCTCCATCGTGCATGATCCACATGTTGTGTCGTACTTGTAAAGGCACATGTTCTAGCAGCACAGGTAGAGTATCCCGTATGAAATCGTGATAACGTGCTCCATTGAGCGTAGGTGGAAGAATATGGGGCCCAATCAAGACATCACCAACAATGCCTGCCCAAACATTCACAGAAAATCTGTGTTGATGACGTGATTGCACAATTGCGTACGGATTCTCATCAGCCTACACATGTTGATTGTGAAAATTTACAAGGTGATCACGTTGGAATGAAGCCTCATCCGTAAATAGAACATTTGCACTGAAACGAGGATTGACACATTGTTGGATGAACAATTCGCAGAAGTGTACCCGTGGAGGCCTATCAGCTGCTGATAGTGCCTGCACAAGCTGTACATGGTACGGAAACAACTGGTTCTCCTGTAGCACTCTCCATACAGTGACGTGGTCAACGTTACCTTGTACAGCAGCAACTTCTCTGACGCTGACATTAGGGTTATCGTCAACTGCACGAAGAATTGCCTCGTCCATTGCAGGTGTCCACGTCGATCTAGGTCTACCCCAGTCGCGAGTCATAGGCTGGAATGTTCCGTGCTCCCTAAGACGCCGATCAATTGCTTCGAACGTCTTCCTGTCGAGACACCTTCGTTTTGGAAATCCGTCTCGATACAAACGCACCGCGCCACGGCTATTGCCCCCTGCTAATCCATACATCAAATGGGCATCTGCCAACTCCGCATTTGTAAACATTGCACTGACTACAAAACCACGTTCGTGATGAACACTAATCTGTTGATGCTACGTACTGATGTGCTTGATGCTAGTACTGTAGAGCAATGAGTCGCATGTCAACACAAGCACCGAAGTCAACATTACCTTCCTTCAATTGGGCCAACTGGCGGTGAATCGAGGAAGTACAGTACATACTCACGAAACTAAAATGAGCTCTAACATGGAAATTAAGCGTTTCCGGACACATGTCCACATAACATCTTTTCTTTATTTGTGTGTGAGGAATGTTTCCCGAAAGTTTGGCCGTACCTTTTTGTAACACCCTGTATAAGCAGTCATTAATTGTATGGAATGCATTGCCGAACAGGTAATTTTTAACTGCCTTTTTAAATAAGTTCATTTTAGTAATCTCTTTAATCCTCTTAGAGCAGGCGTTCGCAATCTTTTCCGCTGACGGAACACTTTGAGAATCCTGATACTACTTTAGAACCACCTTGTTTATGTTGAAGATTAATATAATTTTTAAACACGAGAAAAAAAGTGCTGTACATGTTACTGGCATTTTGTGAAATCCAGCATCGTATAGAATGCCTAGGTAATGCATATAATGCCTAAAACTGAACGTCGATGTGTGGAAAGACTGATATTTTATACATTGCCTACGCATTGTATACATTCGTGGAGTGTCTGTTAGCAAAGTATATACCACGCTTAATCCCTCCATTTTTTTCCCGCCATCATTGTTTACGGTGGCCTTCGGGTCTTCCTTTATGGTTGCGAAACAGCGTATTGTACGATGTTCACCCATCACGCCACGGGTGTCGCCATAGTACTTCGCCAGTGTGTAGCATCCGGCTGAAGTTCCACAGATGCTCTCCCATCATACCTTCCCATTGTTGTTGCATCACGATTTGGGAAGGAGTGTAGTGACAAGACATGCAACTACGGTTCTCCTATGAATTACCTCAAGTAAGAGCCAATGCTGCTAAAAACTGTGTTTTCCTAACCGAAACCAGTTACCATAATTTAGTCAGCGATGTGAAAAAGGCCGACCACCGTGAAGACGGAACCATGGGACTATGCGTGCTCTATGGCGTAATGATGCTCGAGAATAAGACTAAGTTGATCTATCCTGTTAAAGAAGGTTAGAGTGCTATTCAATTTTACATCGCTGACTCGACTAATTTGACATACTTCTTAAAGCGCTTGTGGCTGTTGGTCATGGAGGGCGGGACATGATGTTGAAAGAACTTTCACTAAACTGTAAGAACATCACCCGTCATGATACCGAGTTGTATATTTACCTTTGTGAGCCCTTCCAGGAGAAACAACAAGGTGTTTACAAAACCCAAAGGTTTTTTCGGAATTCAGTCCCCCGCTGTCAGGCCGAGCTTAGCGATTTTCAATCCCATTTTGTTAGAGTGTACAAGTTTATAATGATCTACCAATATCATCTCACTAAGTTTGTAGTTTTCAGGTTGTGAAATCAAGAAGTAGCCTGCAACTTCATCCACATATTTACGTTGCTTGGTGTTTCAACGATTCTACAGTCCGATAATGGCAGGGAGTTTGCAAACAACGTGTAAGCAGCCTAATGGAGTATTGGCTCACACTGAAGATCGTCCATGGTAAGCTGCGAGACTCACAACATCAGGGGAGCAGCGAAACAGCAAATCAGGACATTTAAAATTTGCTGTGTGCTTCGACGCAAGATGAAAAAATTAGCTGCTGGTGTGACGGACTGCGGTTTGTCCAAGTTATGAAGGAGCTTTTCCTTCTGGAATTAACAAGTCACCATACAAAGCTCTCTTCGGCCGCAAAGCTAGAGTAAGTCTCTCGAAGTAGTCCTTGCCTGACGACGTTTTACAAGGTGTACAGAATGAAGAAGAGCTCGAGAAAATCAGAGAGAGCGTACAAACAACACAACAGCAGAAATAAAGGCGACAGAATCAACGGAAGACGCATAGCTCCGTGCAGAAGACATAGTTGAGAATGCAATCCATGAGGGAGGAAACCAAAATAGTAATGAAGCCATGAGAATCGAAGAGCCTTCCATTTCTGTGGTTACCGAAAATCGTTCTTTTTCTGACATCCGTTGGGTCTGCTTAAAAGATACCAGCGGTGCTCATACGTGTCGAAACTCTATCCGGAACGCTCACGCCATCTGTTGGCGTTCTCCTAAGGACGATGACGGCAACGACGTAGACGGTTACGGCTGAGCATTTTGTGCAATGTTTGCTTCAGTACTGAGAAATCTATCCGAAGTAAAACACAATCGAGACTGATCTCGAGATTCAGGCCAAAAAATGAAGGATTCTGACCAAAAAAATTCCTCCTGTGACTCTCGGTGCCAGTGTGCGAGATGCAATTCACGACGTCGGCAGAGGGCGGGATGACTCACACAGTGTGTTGGCGTTTGTTACGAACGTGACGGAAGATGGCTTGTGCCGACTTGGAAGTCAGAATGAATCTTCAAGCAGCTTTACGCAAGATCAGAATTCCTCGTATGTCCAAAGAACCTAATGAGAACTAAAGACTTTCCTGACCGTAGAATGAATACCTCTCCGATCTGCAGCTTCATCTCACTTCACAGGAAGCGGTGAAGGATTCGCCAGGTGTATGTGCAACACGAAATGGCAGTTAGAAGGAAGGTCAACGCTGGCCTTGATATTGACGGTTTATTGATAACAAAATCGATTTTCAATCACATAGTTATCATCTTCAGTGCTATGGTGTACAAATTAAACTCATAGGTACTATCATTAGTAATCAAAGCTAAGAAACGATCACAATAACTACCAACTGCAACACACTGCGTAAATGATACTGGTCATTATGTATAATGCGTAGGAATTGTAGAGAATATTATATTTGATAGTTTGTCTAAAGCCAGCAGGCAGGAGTTACTGTGATCATTTCTTAGCTTTGGTTACTGATAATAACTTGATACCAGCGCCTATGAGTTTAATTTGTACACCACAGTACTGAAGATGATCACTATGTGATTGAAAATCGATTTTGCTATCAATAAACCATCAATATTACGGCCAACGCTGACCTTCCTTCTACTTTCACGTATATGGTCGTTGTGCACACAGCACTCCATGGAGTCGCCAATCAACGAAATGGCAAAATATGAGGTGCCTTTGTGTCAAAAACATAATTAAGTGCAATTCAAAATGTCACTGCAGCTTTACCTGCTATAACAAGTAGGTCATACCAGTTGTTCTTTGTGTTTTACCGGTAGAAACATTCTGTTACCATTCTTCTTTAAGTTGTTGAAATGTATGTACAAGATCAAATTGCCAAAATGTAACTTTTTTGTGTAGAAGAAAAGTGAATACTTACTGTAACGAGTACTTCAATCTCAGTCATGCATTCACTGTTTTCTGGCAGGAATATCCTGTGCTTTGTTTTGTCATTTTGTTCTTTTAGTTTGGAATGCATATTAATTAATAAAGGCTTCTCATCTTGTGCCCTATTAACACACTTCGTAAATGATGCTGGTCATTATGTATAATGCGTAGGAATTGCAGAAAATGCCTATGAATAGTATGTAACATTTTCACAAAAATATTATATTTGATAGTTTGCCTAAATCCAGCAGGCATTCTATACATTACCCAAGCGTTACACAGAATACCAGGATTCACGCAACGCCGGTAATATACACAGCAAGTACTTCAGTGTAAAAACCTAACTAATAACACAGAAATCATAAAAAAATTAAAGAATAATTACTATCGTCAAATTACCGGAAAAATCCGCCTTGTTATTAACAGTTTTTCGCGGAGAGTTTATTCACTTCCCATTGGGCAACTCTACCTTAAATAATGTATTGTAAAATTTTGTTCCTTGGCAGAAAATGCTGTTTTGATTTTTTTGTGTTAATTCCGTTTTTCGTAATGTGAAACGTCCCCTTTGAACAAATATACGTGACTGTGCTTACACTGATACACAATATTTTTAGCGCAACGCAATCTGACTTTCAAAAATCCCCACAAAAGAATGGCCCTGACTAACATTAACCTATACCTTTCACAAATCACTTACCTCACAAAAATCTTCGTTACTCAAGCTACTGCAATACAGCGAGCGCCACTACTGCCAGCTAAATAAAAGATTCAAACTACTGAAGGCACTACCTACTGATAGGCATAGTTAGCAAATTAAAGATTTTAATAGAGAACAAACAATGTATTTACCTTAATAGTCATAATGTATATAGCAGTTCATGACATCCAGTCTTACAAATTTCAAAACGCCATTTCTCTCCCCACATCCACCACTGCTGGCGGCTCACCTCCAACTGCGCAACGCTACACGCTGTTAACATCCAGCTGCCCAACACTACAATGGCAGACAACAATGCAAACTAGCCACAGACTGCACACAGCACAGCCAGTGATTTTCATACAGAGCGCTACGTAACGTTGCCAATAAGAAAACATAAACAGCCTACTTACATAGCCCCCATGCTCCCCACAAAATATTTTACAAATTGTTTTGGGCAATGGCCAATAATGATTTGATAAAATTTTTCATAATTACAATAACAAAGATATCAAATGCACACACTTATTGATACAATGTTGGTCAAAATTTTCTCACAGTCCATAAAGACAGTCCTGATCATTCATCGCAGTAAAATTGCAGTGTTTTTCTCAAAGGCTGAGCAGTAAAAGAAAATGCACACGGAAGTAGTGGATTTTCATGCAGTCTTGAAGAAGCAGTGTTGTCCTTCCAACGGAAAGACAGTGCTGACTCTTGACATGCAGACAGGTAATGGGCCACAACAGAGCAAACGCACAGCAGAGTCATTCGAAGTTTTGAAGAATATTGGTAGATGGGTCATCACAGAGATGACCCACTATTTGTAGAGATATGGTATTGGTGGGCCACCAGAGGTGCTGACCCACTGCAGTCCTTGTAGAGATGGCTAGCAGCCATCTGCTGTGACTGTGCAGGTGCACAATCACCATTGAAGAGGCTTGCGAAGAATATAGCAAGTCCATAACCACCACTGGTGCACTCTCAAAGTGTTTGGAATTGTCCTTAGAACCAGCAATGCTGTTATCCAGTCCCTTGCTGAATTATTAACACATGTGCAAACACTGTCAGTCCCTACTTCTCACATATTGTCCATATACTATGACCAACAGAAACGTGTGCAGTGAAATGTAACTTACAAGTTACTTAATTTGATGAACTGGTGTTAATTACAATTTTATAACATAAGAATACAATAACAAAGGTACAAAATACATCATTAAAGAACATAACAATACAGATGACATTTGTAGTAATATGGTCTTTACAAAAGAATAGAAATAACATATACATCAGTGTCACAGGAATTATGACATAAGTACATACATGAAAGATCAGAATAACTTTTGAAAGATCAACTTCACACTTGAGCAACAAAACAGAACATATAAATAATGTCTAAACATCTTTACAAAGTAAATAACATATTATAAATGCAAATTATATTTGAGGATAACAGTATTCCTCATCATAGTGAATGTAGCTTAGTACTAGAAAAATTCTACAACATAAGTCTTATCAGATAAACACATAAAGACAGGAAGTACACAAATACACAAGGGTACACAAACACATGGCATAATAATACAAAAGGAAAGGACAGGGTTTGTTTTACTGCAGTATTTTGCAAACAAAACTTTCTTTACTTCTTGAAGATCTCCCTTCATTCATCATTATTCCCAAAAAGTCCTATCTATATCAGCCTTCTGTATTCTATTCATATTTCTTTCAAAATAATTATTTCTCAGTGCACAATACTCATTTTTGCCAAATCTGTTTCATATAACTTCTCAATGCATTCTTTCCCTATTCTTCATAGTTAGTTTCTTATATAGTATCCCCCCTCTTAAGCTAACTTAAATCTACTGAGCTCAGATGCTAAACTAAGGGACGAGGCAATGCAGCAGCATAAAACAATTAATACAAACAGCAATGAAAAAAAATGGAAATTGTCAAAGCAAGCTACAGTAAATCTAAATTACCAAGCAATGCAACATTACAACTAATATGAGCCAATGTGCAGCAACAAGATGTAACCTCCCCGCAAAATTTTAAAAGTCAATAATAGTGAAATTGTAACCCCCCAGCAATAATATGAAAGTCAATGTTAAGTGAAATGTTGTCTTCCCACAAAAGTGAATAATAAAAATGAGTCAAGCGTAGTCTCCTTGCAAAATTACAGAATAAAAATTGCGCAAATGTAAACTCCCCACAAAATATCGTTAAGGGATGAAGATTGCTCACAAACCCACAATAACATTAATTAAATAATGAACCATGAACAGAATGTGACAACTCAACAGCAATAATTAAACCTGACAAATTTTATAAGGACAGCATCGCTGACCTACGGCCCTGTGAAATAATTAAACCTGAATAGAAAAACCAAAATTCTTACCTCAGTAACACTGCATCTATAGCTCCTCTTATTTTTCGGCACAGCTCCGTGCAATGCTGGCCTATATTGAATTTTGATTATTGGAGGAAATGCATAGGAAATATTATTTAACTTGAAATGAATCTTTTTCTTTAAAAAGTTACTTTATAGAAAAATTATTATTGGGGCACTTTTTGAACAAATTAATTACAATTAACATACGTTATTAGCTGAGCGCAATGCTGCTTCATTACCTTCTACAATAATACACATATCGTCCACCACATTCCTGACCAGACTCGTGGGCAGAGCACACCGCGGACGCATGCCGACTCGCCACACACAACTGTATCCGACTTCTACTACAGACAGAGTGCAACTCGCAACTGCTCCCGCCGACTCGGTACACGCAACTGCTCCAGACTGCTACTACTCTCCAACTGATGACTCGCGCGGTCAAGCGCAGACTAGCAACGACAAATAACTCTCTGGTCAAAGATTCTGTCATGTCTCGCCATCGCTGGTAATGAATACATATGAAACTTACGCATTTCAAAGAAAAATAAATCAGTAGTAAAACTAGCTTAACAGAGTAATACAAAATGAAATGTAGTAGCACTATGCCTGGCAAACAGCAGCAGCAAATGCAATAACTTATGTCTAAACATGACATAGCTCAAGCAGAAAAAATATTACACTAAAGATAACAATGCAGATAAGGGAAATGTATAATCACATCTTAATGTCTATGTAATTAAAGTGGTCCACCACAACTATTTCTACAAAAGAAATTACCAAGTATGTGAAAAGAAAATTATATATGCAGTTACTGTTATTAGTCCCTTCTTATTGTTCTTTCCATTAGAAGAGCTCCTTTTTCGAAGAATGTGGATCATAAAATAATTATTTAATAGATCTGTTGACAGAAAGTGTTCACATTAGCAGATGCATTTAATTTTATTTTATAAAACCAATGCTGCAACACAGCTGGAAAACAGATATCAAATGAAATAAGCAACTATGAATAAAGCATAAAAATATCATTCAATAGTCATGTGACATTTCATAAGTTAGTAGAAATTCTCTCAACTCTCGTAGAAAGACACTTGTCATAATCAGGTTTGCAGATGTGCGAATATTTCCCATCAATTCATAAGCATTTCAGTAAGTAGCATAAAGTACGTAATCATGTTTCCAAGTAATGAGCGTGTCGTATTTCCGATGCTTTCTACAAAGAAATGTCAATAGCGAGGATTTTTTTTTCACCTAATGGCTTTTTCTCCAGGCGACTCGCACAGCTGGTCGCCCATAACGCATTACGTCAAGGTCACTTAGCTTTCTTACTGAAATATTTACGACACCAGTTTGCAATACAGTGACAGTCTCATATAAAAATTTTCACAGGTCGAGAATTTGCGTTGCAAATGTGTAGAAACAAATTCCTATGAATATAATAGTGCCCAAAAATTTTTTTTCGGCATTGTGGTACATTCGCGCATTTACACACATTTCGTAACTCTTAAAGTGCGATTCTTGGTTTCCGACATCCTTTTTCACAAGTCAGAGTCCCTAGCCACTACTCATTATTCCTTACCTTATTACACATATAAATATTCGTCGACACTTCTTCAATATTTCATCATAATAAATACGTAGCATAATCAAATTCCTCATATGGCATCAGCTTATTGATCAGAAACATACCTCAACAGCATAATACACATTGTCATCGTAATAATGTCATAAAAACTCAGCCAAATCTCAATAACGTCGTAGCTTCCTGCAATAATTTCCAAACCTAAAAAAAATTCTTTGCTCATTTCAATAGTGTCATCTACCTCAGTCGTACTTTAAAAATCGTGATCCCATACCAAATATATCATTCAAAGCTCTCATAATATCACAATGGTTCCGAAAAAAATATGAACAGTTCACAAGGTACAGACAAAATACAATTTCGTAAGTATGAAGTTATCCAACGGTGTAATTATGTAAACATCTGTCACTGATGTAGTAAAATAAATGTTTGTCTCTCTCAGTTAAAAGATCAGATATCTGTGTAAATATGGTACAGATGTGTAAAGTTGTATAAGCAAATACCATATTAGCTAGGGCTCCTTGTGCTTGCCAAACACATGGTACACAAAGTAGGCGTGTACCCCCTGAGGATTAATGTAATTATACCCTCAGGTGTTACAGATTACAGCAATGGAATGAAATGTATCACGGAAAACCTTTGTACCATCGTACTTCAAATATTTTTAAAAATAAATGATTTAAGTACAAAATTAATCACTCAAATACGTGTCCTGTAGCGCTAAATGTGCGTCTTGCTGTAAGATAATCTCTGTGGAAGTGTCGTAGTTATTGTCCTCCGAAAGCTAAGTTCTGCAGAAGCCAATGTACGAGTACTTACCTCATGATAAACAAAAGTGAAATGCTTTGCGTATAGACATCTTAGTTATTACGCTTATTGCCGTGATGAAGAAAGTACTGTGCTGTAACGTATTGTTGTGCTATGGAAAAGGCAGTCTCATTGTAGCTATACCACTAAAGTTACTACTAAAACATGTTTTACTTTCCAGAAGAATTCAGAAAAACTGTGCAGATATAAAACAGATATACCGCAAAAGCAACATTGTAAATTGTCACTCATTAGTAGCGTCGTGATAAAATCGTGTAGCTGTCACATAAACTAACCACTGTGTCATCTGGTATCTCACAGAAAGTATTTTAAATCCAGAATGTATTTTCGGTGTTGTTCCGTTGTGTCTAACTTTTGAAGATTTTGTTCCATTGTGTCTAACTGTTGCTGTGCTTGTCTCTGATTTTGTTTCATTTGCTGCATTAATTGCAATAATAATGTATTAGTGTCTGGAATCTGTTCCTCTATGCTTTTCGGCAGTGCATTTGCACCGGCAACATTTGCATTTTGACGAGCAGAAAATGTGTCTTGACTTATTTGAGAAAACGTTGAGGACCCAAAACCTGAGTCTACAGTATTTGCAATATTGTGTTCTGTCATTTCGGATTCCTGAGGCGAGCTGTTGCCGACCGATCGATCGATAATGCTTATCTGTTCACTACTTGTTTCACTGTCTACACCATTATTTGCCGCCCACTCCATTTCCCTATGCACTATTACCAAATTACTACTTTGAATGTCTGTTACTTCATTACACAGTGGTGCTGATAAGCTACGCTCGTCGTCACTATTATTTCTCAGTTTACTTTGGAGCCTAGTATTACGTTTTTCACACGCCATTATTGTCACAATATCTCACACGATAGCACAGAAAAGCACAATTTGAAGAGCAAAAATAAGATCACATTAACATAGCACTGAAAATAATATCTAGTTAATTGCAGCTGCGAAATACTTGGTGCAAATCTACATGCATGCAACAACTGTTTTACTGTACAACAATGAAAAACTGCAACTACAAAGGAGATTTTCTCTACAATTACGCGCTAGCAATAAACAAAAGCTACACTAAATACACAAACTACAAGAAAAAATCTGAAGATTCTAGTGAGGTATCCTCGGCTAAGGGTCGCCATATGAAACGTCCCCTTTGAACAATTATACGTGACTGTGCTTAAACTGATACACAATATTTTTAGCGCAACGCAATCTGACTTTCAAAAAACCCTACAAAAGAGTGGCCCTGACTAACATTAACCTATACCTTTCACAAATCACTTACCTCACAAAAATCTTCGTTACTCAAGCTACTGCAATACAGCGAGCGCCACTACTGCCAGCTAAATAAAAGATTCAAACTACTGAAGGCACTAACTACTGATAGGAATAGTTAGCAAATGAAAGATTTTAATAGAGAACAAACAATGTATTTACCTTAATAGTCATAATGTATATAGTAGTTCATGACATCCAGTCTTACAAATTTCAAAACTCCGCCATTTCTCTCCCCACATCCACCACTGCTGGCGGCTCACCTCCAACTGCGCAACGCTACACGCTGTTAACAGCCAACTGCCCAACACTACAATAGCCAACAAAAATGCAAACCAGCCACAGACTGCACACAGCACAGCCAGTGATTTTCATACAGAGCGCTACGTAACGTTGCCAATAAGAAAACATAAACAGCCTACTTACAAATGTATGTAGCTCCACGACCGAGAACAGAGCTGTTTTCCAAATATGAATAGTACCCACCTAAAAGATACTGACTGTTACACGCCGATGAAAGGACTGTAAGAGTATAAACACAGTTAAGTGTGTGGTAGAAGGTTCATTCAACGAATTTCAAACTATTTATTGATCATTTCACTCTATAATAGCGGATGGGATGCCGATTGGTTGCATCTTACAAGTATTTTGCCAATAAAACGTAGTCTTTAGTTCACTTTCTGCACAATATTTTCTGTGAGGTGGTTCCAGTGTAAGTTGTTTATAATTGTAGTTCGTAGGTAGAATGTGATTTTCACTCTGCAGCGGAGTGTGCGCTGATATGAAACTTCTTGGCAGATTAAAACTGTGTGCCTGACCGAGACTCGAACTCGGGACCTTTGCCTTTCGCGGGCAAGTGCTCTACCATCTGATCTGAGCTACCGAAGCACGACTCACGCCCGGTCCTCAGGCAGGAGACGAGATACTGGCAGAAGTAAAGCAGTGAGGA
The DNA here is from genome assembly GCF_023898315.1 of Schistocerca nitens. Taxonomy (NCBI): domain Eukaryota; kingdom Metazoa; phylum Arthropoda; class Insecta; order Orthoptera; family Acrididae; genus Schistocerca; species Schistocerca nitens. Next base: position 17,058,690 of record NC_064621.1, on the reverse strand, counting down.
CCGGGCGTGAGTCGTGCTTCGGTCGCTCAGATGGTACAGCACTTGCCCGCGAAAGGCAAAGGTCCCGAGTTCGAGTCTCGGTCGGGCACACAGTTTTAATCTGCCAGGAAGTTTCTTATGTAAGAGGTTTTTCAGATACCCTCGTAAACCGTTTATACAGATTAGGAACAGCTGTGGACCTATAACACTAACTGAGGAACTTCAAAAGTAACTTTGGTTTTACTAGATGACTTCCCGCCAATTTCTACTTACTAACCTTCCTGACACTAAACCACGAATCCAGTGGCAGAACCGAGACTTAATTGGATAGGAAAGGAGTTCTATTAAAAGCAGCTTGAAAAAAGCGGTTTATAAAGCCTTTTGGAAATCTAGAAAAATGGAGTCAATCTGAGATCTCCAGTCGATAAACCTCATTGCGTCATACGAATAAAGAGCTAGTTGTGTTTAACAAGTACAATATTTTCTGAATCCATGCTGTTTGTGCGTGTCCATGCGTGATCACACCACTTTAGCTGAGAATCGATATTCATCCTGGAAATTTTCCGTTTCTAAGCATTAACTGAGAGAATCAGGAATGATGCTTAAAACAATTATCGATTTCATGCGTGCTGTAATTATTAGGCACAGTCAACGGTAGAGGGAAAGCAGCGTTGAGGCACTGTGCTGAAAGGCTGGGGAACTGGACTGCAGCTTAATCACTGATGGGCAAAAAAGGGTGAGAAGGAAGGAATGGGGGGAGAGAGAGAGAAAGTGAGAGAGAGAGAGAGAGAGAGAGAGAGAAGGAGGGAGCTTTGAGCGCCGTTGAGCTCCGCATTTTGGGGACCTGTAAAAATGCATACGGACTGAAATGTTCATTTACTTGGAGAGATAGACAATGCTATTGTGAAGATCTCTCGTTCCTTTGCTTTTCTTTCGGAATCTCTTCCGCGCTGGCGCTCGTGCGCGCGAGCACGTGCGAAATGTTTTCAGGCGGTGGAATGGGCCCTCGGCTGAAAGAGCGCGCGCACATTGTCTCCGCTGACAAAGGCCAGCGCCGTAATACGGCCTCTCTGCAGCGGTGGCGGGGCTCTCGCTCTCGCTCTCTGCCAGCCAGGTGGGCCGTCCCGCACTCACACTGCTGCCGCCGAGTCCTCGTTTACCCTGCGTCTCGCAGTCAACTCCAGCTCATCTGATTGCGTGGACAGTGCAATATTCCGCGCGAGGTAGAATATTATGCGATTAGAGAGAAAGCTCAGCTGATCCACTTTATATCTAGAAAGTAGGAAGCAGCTCCTTATCCTCTAGCGAAAACAAAGTAACACGATTCATTTCTGGGACGGGGAAAAAATCGCAACACCAAAAAAATAGGTAATATACCTTAATGGAATTTGACTGATTAGCGTTGCGAGATCAGAGATTAACGTAAGCACGAGATAAGCCATTGAAAATGTAAAATGCTGGTACATTAACAACAGGTGTAACCGCCAGAATGTTAAATGCGAGTATACAAACGTGCACGCGTCGTTTTCGCAGGTGCCAGAAGCCAGTTTGTGGGATGGTGTTCCATGCCTGTTGCACTTGCTCGGTCAACACGAGACGGTTGATGTTGTTTGTCGTCTGATTAGGTCTCACACGCGATCAGTCGGAGACAGGTCTGATGATCGAGTAGGCCAGTGCAACTTGTTGACACTGTGTACATCGCACTGGGTTAAAAGAGCGGTATGTGGGAGAGCATTACCGTACTGGGAAGCACCACCTGGAATGCTATTCATGAACGGTAGCACAACACGTCGGATCAACAGGCTGACGAACAAATTTAAATGTCAGAAGAAGTGGAATAACCACGTACGCTCGGCCGTCGAGGCAAAACCAGCAGTCATGGGAAAATATCCTACCCTCCAATAAGCTCTCGCCTGACTCCACTGAAGTCACATTATGCGGTGGTTTGGCTGCAGTGGACTGCACGCTACAGGGTGTCTGGCTTGGAGCTGTCCAAGCAACCGATGTGTAACCGTTCATTTTGTCACTGTCGTGATAACATCTGCTCCAATTGGTGCTCTAGATGCAGTAGACGCCCCAGAGCCATGAACTGTAGTAATTTATGGTAAGGTCTTATGGGACCAAGCTGCTGAGGTCATCGGTTCCTAAGCTTACACAGTACTCAAGCTAAGGACGACACACACACCGATGCCCGAGGAAGGACTCGAACCTCTGACGGGGGAAGCCCGCACCGCCCAGAGTCATATGCTGAAAACGATGGTCTTGCCTCTCGGTAATGCTACGTGGCCTATCAATTCAGAAATAAGCACTCAATCCTTGGACCTTCACCTTTTGCTGACCAGTACTCTTCAAACTGAGCTACCCGATTAAGACTCACAACCCTCCTTATAGGTTTCCTTCCGCCAGTACCTCATATACCAGCCTCCAAACTTCACAGAATTTCTCCCGTGAAAATTTCGCGACTGGCACTGCTGGTAGAAAGGATATTACGGAGACATGAGTTAGGAGATAAGGTACTGGCGCCAGTAAAGCTGTCAGGGTGGGTTGTGAGTCATGCTCGGGTAGCTTCTTGTTGGTAGAGTACTTGTCTGCGAAAGACGAAGGTCCTGGCTTCCATTCTCGATTCGGCACCCAGTTTTAATCTGCCAAGAAGTTTCATACCAGCGCACACTCCGTTGCAGACTGAAAATTCAACTTGCAATTTGTTTCTCACCTTGCAACGTCTTACTATCGACACTTGCAGTCAAGTCCAATTAAAATGGGTTTTCTGAATCCAATGTAGACGTTCTAATTTTTGTTCCTGCTTTTTCCTTCAGTAATTCGACAATAGCGGGTACCAACCTTAAACTTTGTTGCAGCTGGCAATGTAGTAAAGCGTGCAACTTCGGAAAATTTATTTTTCGTACTACCAATTTCATCAAGTGCTCTATCTCTGCAAATTCAGCTCGAAGTGCCTCTTGATATACAGCACAATTAGTCACCTACAGATTGTTTGCCAATAGTTGTAATCTTTTGCTTTTACAGTGTCAACTAAATCTTTAAATTATTTCTGCTTTGCGTCGCAATGCCCTTCCATAGCAAATTTGCGGTGCCCGTCGATCATGAAACTACACGAAAGATACTTAGTACTCTCATCCATCTTTTCTGTGGTTCCCATTCAGTTTTAAAGGCTTCTGACGATAGATCCACAAACTACAACTTTGTTCACAAATTTCCTTTATACCACGAACAAAAAACGAAGTGTGAATTGTGCTGACACCACGATTGTGCCGAAATGAAGGAAGTCGTGCCGACCGGAAAATGCTGCATCGCACTGCAAAATGAAATACCGATCAGTAGCGATTACTTCCGAGTCCGCAGCTCGTGGTCGTGCGGTAGCGTTCTCGCTTCCCATGACCACAGATGTTAAGTCCCATAGTGCTCAGAGCCATTTGAACCATTTTTGATTACTTCCGAGAAAGACCGAAACTGAGACGGAGCGAGGCAGGCTGTGCCTCGGGCAGCCGGCGTGCAGCGCATTGTGCACGTGTGCGGTTTTGCTCGCCTTGGCCGATTCCACTGTTAAATATGTGCGGACTCGACTCGTGTCCAAGTAGCCTTGTTGAGAAATTTCTGTGAATAAATGACATTCGCAACCGGAAGATATAAATAGGTAAGTCATGTGCCTGAAGCCACCTGTAGGAACAGTGCTAGTAACTTTGTTCTGTGCCATCTCCCTTTGCTATCACGAAGTAGCCGAGCCATTCTCTCAGCAGGCTTTTAACAAGAGGGCCAGTTTCCAGATATGTTGTTTATATGAAAAAAATTAAAGCCGCGAAGTGGTTTTGAATTAATGGGGAAGAGTAGATCGGATTACAAATGGTCGCATGATCCACAAGCAGAAATGAGATGTTGACGTACTTCCTTCACCACCTGTAAAAGGAGCATGCCGAGTATGGAGCTGTGCTGTTCAGACCTATCGTTAGATGTCTGCTCAAACTGTGATTTTCAAACTATTGCGTCTTACTATTTAAACAGCCACTAACTACGGAAACGTATAGGCTTTCCATTTGTTTCTAGGTCGCTCTACCTAATATCTTCAGCTACTTGGTCAGAGGCCGTCCAGAGTGGCCGAGCGGTTCTAGGCGCTACAGTCTGGAACCGCATGACCACTACGGTCGCTGGTTCGAATCCTGCCTCGGGCATGGATGTGTTGATGTCCTTTGACTGACTACAAGCCGAGGCACAACGATGTGGCACGAATGATCCCTACGATCGCAGGTTCGAATCCTGCCTCGGGCATGGATGTTTGTCATGTCCTTAGGTTAGTTAGGTTTAACTAGTTCTGAGTTCTAGGGGACTGATGACCCCAGATGTTATGTACCATAGTGCTCAGAGCCTTTTGAACTTGTTCAGATAAGACAATTCTCGTTCTCTGTCATCTCTGAGATTATTCTTGCTTTTGACAGGTGCTTCCATCTCTCTCTTTATTCAGATCCATAGGTTTTTCCTCTTTCCTCGGTATACTCTTATGTAAAGTTACACTAACTAATAACATAAAACTGCGGTAACTAGCCGGATCGCTGGGTAGTTTGGCTCACTTTCGTTTGGGTTTGTCAAACACAGATGTTCTGCATGTTAGGAGAATGTTTTCCACGAGAAAGATTATGTGTATCACACTTACTATGTTTCAGTTTCGCAAGAATTTTCAATACTTTAATTTTTCTTATTATGTGTTCAGCGCCGTCATCCGACTGCTATTACATCTGTGTCCGTGACTTTTAACTTTCTGTGAATCTTCTCAAGATTTGTCTTCAACAGTTACGTCGGAATCGTAACTCTTCATAATAAGCTGCTCATATAAATTATAAACTTATGTAATCATGTCTACCGCAAATCTCGTTTATTTATTTATTTGACGGGATCAGATCAGGAACTCTGGCCGTCTCTTATATCGCACCAGGATTTCACACATATTACATCTTCGTTACTTAGGGAATGATCAATAATAATAAAATGGTATTAACAGAACTAAAAATTGAGTGTATCTGATGAGAACTCGAATAACTGTACTAGGAACTAATTGCGATAATACTAGTGCTACTTCTATTGCTACTGCTGCAGCTTTTAACAATCAGAATATTAATAATAATAATAATAATAATAATGAATTATTGTTCTTATTATATTGTCGCAGAAGGGGCTGAGTAACACTGGTACCATGGCGTGGTGGTTATAATACTAGACTGTTGCATGAAGGGTCGTGAGGTCAAAACTCACCTGACTACTGAAATTTTAATTTTTATATTGGGTTCGGGTACATTCTAGAAGTATCCACAAATGTCAAGAATCATTGTACTGGAATGTTCTGTACCTGTATGTATACCGTATGTGCTCTGGCCGGAGGCATTTCGCTCCGCGCTCTTGTATGTGCAAGTGCTGAATAAACCTTCGTTAAGTGAAGTTAGAGTTGGTCATTCATCTAATTACACCTTCTTTAAGTGACATTATTATTAATTCTGCTCAGGAACAAGCTATCATAACTAACGCCATGAATGCCATAACAGAAAAATCCGCAAAAAGGTGCAGATTCTGGAGAGAAACTGACGAAGCAACTGACGATGCCTTGAGCTGCTGGAAAAAGATCTCTTTGACTGACTACAAGCCGAGGCACAACGATGTGGCACGAATGATCCCTACGATCGCAGGTTCGAATCCTGCCTCGGGCATGGATGTTTGTCATGTCCTTAGGTTAGTTAGGTTTAACTAGTTCTGAGTTCTAGGGGACTGATGACCTCAGATGTTAAGTCCCATAGTGCTCAGAGCCAGTGAACCATTTTTGAACGAATGATCCTGTGGAAATTACGCCAACTTCCGCTAGAAATAATTCACGACGTTTCGGTAGGTCGCGTGAATCTAGACCGTCGAGTAACTTTTTTGTGAGTGGAATGAATGTGACACCGATGGCTAGATATGTTGGGATTACAATTACGAACAACTGACGTTGGCAAACTGCTTATTGGCTTCTGTCTCGGGTTCTTCGGCCGACGTTCATCTAATGATTTTTCTGACGTTTCGCCAGCACGAGTGGCTGGCATTGTCAAAGCTTCACCCTCCATTGCCGGTGGTGAACTGGAGCCGAGCTCGCGGGCGCAGACTATATGTACCTGGCGCGCCAACGTCCGAGGGCTTCTCCGTGGTCATTTCCGGTGCGGTTCTCCTCTTGCTACCTGCGACGGTCGTTCGCTGCAGTACGGGAAGCCAGGATCCGTTGACCTTAAGGCTTTCCTCTTTCTTGTTCAAACTGTTCGCGTGTTTTTGTATTTCTACAGCTTCTCTGAACAAGCGCGTGTGATAGTGGTTCTCTACAGCCAGAACTTCCGTGTCGGCGAATTTTATTACGTGGTCGGTCTCATTCAGTGCGTGTTCTGCCACGGCCGATTTCTCCACCTGCCCCAACCTGCAATGTCGCTTATGCTCCTTGATCCTGGTGTTAATGGATCGTCCAGTCATCCCGACATAAACTTTTCCGCATGTGCATGGTATGCGGTATATTCCCGACATTGCAAGTGGGTCTCTTTTCTCCTTCGCCGATCTAAGACACTCTTTGATCTTTGTATTACGCCTCTACGGGGAGGAGATTTGCAGATTGTACCGACGCCTTGACCACGTCAGAAAAATCATTAGATGAACGTCGGCCGAAGAACCCGAGACAGAAGCCAATAGGCAGTTTGTCAACAAGTGGCCACGAAAGCCTCAACAATTTTGAACTGACGTTGGAACCACCACACAGGAAATGTTGGCGGGAGGGGGGGGGGGGGGGGGTAAGCCGAACCAAAGACCGCGTTTTACTCGCAGAACTCTTAGAAGGGAGAAGATGCAACAATCTTCAAAAGAGACTGCGTGAACTATGCTTGTCGTTATCTGGAGTAGCGTTAGGTCGTATGAGATCCTTAGTACATAGTGTTGAAGGTGCATATCGGAAAAGCTCAGAGAAGGGCAGCCCGTTTCGAATGATAGCGAAACAGGGGAAAGAGCATCATTGATACGATAAGTGAATTGAAGTGGTAGTCATTAAAACAAAGGAATAACTGGCTCCGCCGTGTTCCGTTCACTGAATTTCAATCACAAGTTTTCTTCTCCGAATGCCAAAGTCTACTTAGGAAGAAATTGTGACTAAGAGAAATCAGAGCTTTCCCACATACTGTTAGAGAGCAAAACGGTGAAGAAATAGTTTGAAAGTGGTTCTACGAATAATCTGCCAAACACTTAAGTGTGAAGTGTCGAATGATCACGTAGAATTAGTAAGCTCAATCGTAGGTAACGCAGTGGCAGCATTCGGTTCATTGCTAGGACACTAGGACAATGCTGTCATTCTACAGAGGAGATTGCTTAGACAACACAAGGGTGAAAGATCCTAGAATACTGCTCGTGTGTGTGGGATCTATCCCACATAATACTGTCAGAGGATCCTGAACGTATACAAAGAAAGACAGTATTTGTTGTCACAGGTTCGCTTAGCCCGACGCAAATAGAACGATACCACGTTGCAGTATATGGTACAATTAGAACTGCCCTCTGCCAATCACTTCAGAGTGATTTGTAGAGTATGGTTGTAGACGCAGATACTCCATAGCAGCATTTGTTATTTTTATTTCATTATTATCGTCCACATATTCATTCTAGAAATTGTTTTAAAATACATAAAATGATGAAATTCAGCTTAAAAGGTGAAACATTTACATATGTTTTTAGGGTAATTAAAAGAGATTTCAATTTGTGGTATATATACAACTAGCGTGGACTATTCGTTGCAGTTGGAAAGAGCTGCACTGGAATGGTGTTTGGAGAGGGGATTTTGGGGGTTCTGTAGGGTGGCAGGGGTTGGTTTTAAAGTGCCTGGTGGATTGTAGTGTGTAGATAGAAGCAGGTGTGGGGTTGTGTATGCAGTGGGTGTAGGGGTAAAGTTGGTAGTTTTATTGGTAAAGGTTCCACGTCCGAGAGACTACAAGCTGTGGAAAGCCCTAAAATTGGTCAACGATTTCTTCCAGCATCAATGTTGTTAATTTTTACAAATTTACGAAAGAAAAACCATGGCTATGTGGCTGCATGATTTATCTCACAGCTAGAGTGGAGAATACAGCAACTTTAAGAAAAGGGAGAAAGAAGGATGCTCTCATGCAGAAAACTTGACGCCACCTGTTCGTCTTGCGCGGTTTATTTATTCAAGCAACTCCTCCGATACCCTCCTGAGGCTGTGTAGATTCCATCTCCCACGGAAATACTCGTATCAACGGCGGCCACCGGGTACCGGATGCACAGTAATGTGGTGGGCATTTCGTATTTGAAGAGTGTCGTCTTGTATCTAAGTTTCATTTACTAATTGACAATTGAGCTACAAGTTGTTCTCTGGTTGGATGAAACAAATTGACTGTAGAAGAATTATCCGTTCCTTCTGCATCTTTGTAACCGAATTTCAACAGTCATCTGCCTCTATCGATGCTGTTCAAATCAGTGAAACATATGCCAAACTCGACAAGAGCTGAAATTTGTGTTGTAGCTGCCACTGAATTACAGTCTACGCTTCCATCCGGGGATGATTAGACCTTATTTAGCTAGCTTGGTGTTTACTGAACATTTTATGTCGCAAAGAGAGCACAGTAAATCGGGAACTAGAAATTATATAGGAAGTAATTTGGCTGTTTTGATAGCGCTAGGAAAAAATACATTTGGTCTGCCAACTTATTTATGAAACATGCAGAGCAAAATGCTTATTGAATTCAGTTTATAGACAGATTGTTCAATAATATATGAGTCATCTGGAAATCAGTTTCATTACGTTTGTTACAAAAACTTCGTACTTACGTTAGCGAAATAAGGAAACGATTTCCTGAAGCGCAGGGAAATAAATCAGTAAAGCAATGAATCCCTCCATGGTTCTGGGTGTTATTCGGACAGAAGAATACAGAAATGCTATAAATACCTTATTACGGAATGAACTCTCGAAAGATTTGGTCAGAGTTTACAGTTTTTTGAAATTTGTGGTAAGATCCTATGGGACGAATCTGCTGAAGTCATCGGTCCCTAAGCTACAAACTACTTCATCCAACTTAAGATAACTTACGCTAAGGACATCACACATACCCATGCCCGAGGGAGGACTCGAACCTCAGACGGGTGGAAACGCGCGAACCGTGGCAAGCCGCCCAAGACAACGCGGCCATCCCGCGCGGCAAGAGTTTACAGTTGTTCCGGTTTTTATTATTCCTTTAAATATTTGAGCTGAAGTACAGGGTCCTTTTATTGTTTTTTATGCTTTCTCATAAGGCAGGTTTAATGTCTAGTAGGAGAGTGAATTCGACTACGCTGCCAGTACCTATAAAAATTAGACTATCTATCTGCTACAACAGGTCTTAAAAATGTTGCGAAATAATCCTACGATTCCAGAATGAGATTTTCACTTTGCAGCGTAGTGTGCGCTGATATGAAACTTCCTGGCAGATTAAAACTGTGTGCCCGACCGAGACTCGATTGTACTTAATCAGCCCTGTAGTACACGTGTGGACTAAGGATTAGCTATGCCCTCGGTGGGACATTATTACAATGGCAGCTCTGAGCACTATGGGATTTAACTTCTGAGGTCATCAGTCCGCTAGAACTTAAAACTACTTAAACCTAAATAACCTAAGGACATCACACACATCCATGCCCGGGGCAGGATTCGAACCTGCGACTGTAGCGGTCGCGCGGTTCAGGACTGTAGCGCCTAGAACCGCTCGGCCACACTGGCCGGTCAGCTCAGTGACATTTCTAGCAAGGGTAGAGAGTAGATCTATTTAGTCATTATGAAATGAAAATGTGCACCATCCTAATCGGTTCACCTTACTCTTCAGCAGTGCACAAGTCGGCGTCAAATAGAAAGACTTGCACCTGGCAGCCGAACAAGCCGCGATGAGATCTCCCAGCCAGTTGCGCTATAGAATCATTCATTCATTCACTCATTAATTGTATCAGATATATTGTTTGTTCCTTAGCATGTATCTATGGAGCAAAATTGACCCCGGCAGTTTTTCTGTTAACCAGAAAAATCATCTAGGAGATACCACTAAAAGCACTACAGCATTCTGTAGTCAAAAGAGAGACAGAAGATCGTTGAATTGTCAGGAGTATTGGATAAAATACGTTTGAAGTTACAACATGGAAACAAATTATTTCTGCAACGTTTACTTACATTACTATGCACTTCAGCAGTCTTTTAAATTCATTTAAATTCTAGGATATGACAGCGTTCACTACCTTCATGTTGGGTGCAGTTTTACTTCCTTCATTTTCTGGCGAGAGGGCGAAATGTGCTGACAGTGGGCAGTATAACCTAAGGTACTTCAGAGGACGACCGTCCAGTCAACACGCGTGCAGTTTAATGATTTCATAAACGTTGTAGTTGTTCCTACCCCTTCGTTACTAATTAATTATTTAGGGTGTTCCTACCGTGACACATTATTGCGTCGGACATGGTAACGGCACAAGTTGTTCCTCGCGTATTGTTGCTTGTGGAGAACACGTTCATCAAATTTTATGTAGAACGTCCCGCATGCCTGCACGTTCCCCAATTCAAAACTGAGAGGTTTGCTTATCTCGTCTCTTGTAAGCTGTCTCGATGTCCAGCTGGTCTTCTTCTCCGCCGTTCATGGCTCCATACGAGCATAAATTCGATTCTAAACAATGGAATGACAAGTGGAAAATTTCAACGCTGCTTTGATGAAAGTCTGGAAATAAACTAATGCCACCATGTTTTATCATTAAAGAATCAAGGAAAAATCAATAACTTGAGCCAGTCTAACGGCAATATTGGAAAGTCAGTTCGTGAATTCTAGTCATCATATACTGAGCACGTTTTGATGTTTATACAATTACCTCCACACGTCTTTAATGAGACTTCGAAGATGTACTTGCGAATTTGTATATGAACATTTCCCCAGGAACTTTTAACTGACAACGTCACCTTTACGCGAAAACATATTCGGTTCACTGCAGATACGTGGTCGCTCTCAAAAAACTAGCCCGAGACTGCCTAGCGGCTGCTTGAGTGTGGCTGCCAATACTAACTGCTTCCTGGCGCCTTACAGCATAAGCTTTCCTACACTGTATGATCAAATCTATTAAAATGTAAGCCACCGTGGTGCATAAGTCCCAAACAGTTTAATCTATGTATGATGTCAACTTACACTGAAGAGCCGAAGAATCTTGTACACCTGCCTAAATCGTGAAGGGCCCCGCGAGCACGCAGAAGTGCCGCAACGCTAGATGGCATGGACTCGGCTAATGTCTGAAGTAGTGGTGGACGGAATTGACACCATGAATCCTACAAGGCTCTTCGTAATACCGTAAGGGTGCGAGGGGCCCTCGGTGGCGAGCGGGTCTAGGCGCTTCAGTCAGGAACCGCGCGACTGCTACGGTCGCAGGTTCCAATCCTGCCTCGAGCATGCATGTGTGTGCTGTCCTTAGGTTAGTTAGGTTTAGGTAGTTCCAAGTTCTAGGGGACTGATGGCCTCGGATGTTAAGTCCCATAGTGCTCAGAGCCGTTTGAACCGATCGATGTAATTTGAAACGAGACTCGTCCGACCGGGCATGGTGTTTCCAGTCATCAACAGTCCAGTCGGAGTTGACGGGTCCACACAAGGCGCACAACTTTGTGTTGTGCAGTCGTCATGGGTACAGCAGTGGGCCTCCGTTAGCGAGGATACATGCATCCACCCTCCGTCGCATGGAATCCCTGATGCGCTGATGCAGCCCTGGAGAATGACGCATTGTATCACAGCCGTCCACAATACTAGCACAAAGAGTCTCCACATTTGGTACCGGGGTTGCGTAGACAAGAGCTTTCAAATGCCGCCATAAATGAAAGTCAAGAAGGTTGAGGTCAGGAGAGCGTGGAGGCCATGGAATTGGTCCGCCTCTACCAATCCATCGGTCACCGAATATGTTGTTGAGAAGCGTACGAACACTTCGACTGAAATGTGCTGGAGCTCCATCGTGCATGATCGACATATTGTGTCGTACTTGTAAGCACAGGTAGAGTATTCCGAATGAAATCATGATAACTTGCTCCATTGAGCGAAGGTGGAAGAACATGTGGCCCAATCAAGACATCACCAACAATGCCTGCCCAAACGTTCACAGAAAATCTGTGTTGATGACGTGATTGCACAATTGCGTGCGGATTCTCGTCACCCCACACATGTTGATTGTGAAAATTTACAATTTGATCACGTTAGAATGAAGCCTCAACCGTAAATAGAACATTTGCACTGAAATGAGGATTGACACATTGCTGGATGAACCATTCGCAGAAGTGTACCCGTGGAGGCTTATCAGCTGCTGATAGTGCCTGCACACGCTGTACATGGTACGGAAACAACTGGTTCTCCTGTAGCACTCTCCATACAGTGACGTGGTCAACGTTACCTTGTACAGCAGCAACTTCTCTGACGCTGACAATAGGGTTATCGTTAACTGCACGAAGAACTGCCTCGTCCATTGCAGGTGTCCTCGTCGTTCTAGGTCTTCCCCCTTCGCGAGTCATAGGCTGGAATGTTCCGTGCTCCCTAAGACACCGATCAATTGCTTCGAACGTCTTCCTGTCGGGGCACCTTCGTTCTGGAAATCCGGCTCGATACAAACGTACCGCGCCACGGCTATTGCCCCCTGCTAATCCATACATCAAATGGGCATCTGCCAACTCCGCATTTGTAAACATTGCACTGACTACAAAACCACGTTCGTGATGAACACTAATCTGATGTGCTTGCCGCTAGTACTGTAGAGTATTTGTAAACATTGCACTGACTACAAAACCACGTTCGTGATGAACACTAATCTGTTGATGCTACGTACTGATGTGCTTGCCGCTAGTACTGTAGAGTAATGAGTCGCATGTCAACACAAGCACCTAAGTCAACCTTACCTTCCTTCAATTGGGCCAACTGGCGGTGAATCGAGTAAGTACAGTACATACTGACGAAACTAAAATGAGCTCTAACATGGAAATTAAACGTTTCCGGACACATGTCCACAAAACATCTTTTCTTTATTTGTGTGTGAGGAATGTTTCCTGAAAGTTTGGCCGTACCTTTTTTAGCGCCCTGTACAAGGAAAAATGTTCTGGTCCAGAGCGAACCTCTAAAAACAATGAGTAGAAGAATTCAAGACGTGGAATTCTCATTACTCATTCCTGAAACATCGTACGGCGCTTTGGTTAAACGATATATTTCGCTGACGGGAACTAAAGAAGCGTTAGAGTTTCGATTGATACAAATCTATCGTGGAGAAATAGTTACGTGATGAAAACAGGGCCGTTGCTTGAATTTAGAAGAGAATTTCCTTAAAATGATAACAAACAACAAGCTTATATTAACCGGAGTAATGTGTATGTTTATCTGTCCGAAGCAGTGATGAAGAAGTTATTTCATCCTCCAGTTTCCTTCAAACTCGTTGCTAATGCTGGTGAAAACTTTCAGCTGTATACGCTTCAGTCCCGTGTGCGTTGCGTCAGTCTGGAATTACTAGCGCACATTGAAGAAAGGATGGAAGAGCACTCACTTCGATTTCCACACGCTACAGGTTGCATGCGAAATTACCGGTATTTTTAATTAAAGAATAGCGCCTTCGCGAAATCGATCTATAGAGCTATTGGTTTCAGAAATACGGAGAAACATCGCACGCTGTCAAAGCTTTCGTGAAAATGCTTCATCGATAAATGTTTACTGGCTGCGTGATTCCAACTACACCGCCTGTGTGTGTAGACGGCATCAGTGTTTACATATCACTTCTTGGGTGTCTACCTTGAACTTGAGCATCAACCTTAGCGAGAACTGCTGTCTAGGAGACAATTAAGGAATTTCATTCAAGATTTCTGGTTATGCAAATCTACGCCGCAAGTTAATGTGCAGTGCGTGACGGAGGGTATATCGTACGTATATTAACAGTTTTCTTTCCTGTTCCATTCACGTACTGAGCAAAGGAGAAATGATTTATGCGTCTGTACTCGTCCTGAACTTTCGTATCTTATTCTCGCGACCCCTATCCGACACAATCGTTGAGGGTAACAGAATTTCCGCACGTTCTTCCTCGAATGCCTAATTACCCCGAGCTCATCTACAAAAAAGTAGCTTACAAGGCGCTTGTACGACCGATTGTTGAGTGTTGTTCATCCATGTGGGACCAGCACCAGATAGGACTTGTCGAAGAGACAGAGAAGGTTCAATGAATAGCTGTACGTTTCGTCACGAGATCGTTTGGTTGGCACGACAGAGGTACTAAGAAAGCTCTAGTGGCAGACGTTAGAAGAGAGACGTTGGTGCATCACGGAGAGGTTTACTGTTGAAATTTCATGTCTTCTGTCTCGTACTACTTGATTTTAAGTTTCTGTTTATCTGTCTGTCTATGGTTTAGATGGACTGTTAAACTCTTTCGGACCACACTGAACTGTACTGCAAATAAAAGAGCGATCTTAAGATCAGCACCCCAGGATACGTGACGCTAATACCGTGCAGCACCCTTTTAGCCTCGATAGTAGCCTTCATTCGGCGAGAAGTGTGTCCACAAGTGCTTTCTGGTGTGTAATAACCGGCTGAAGTCAGCGACTGATGACAAGAACCCAAGGAGATATAGTACTGTGGGATGTTAATTGCTGCATCTACAGCGTACTCGTCATGGAAGTGTGGAATAAGAGCAACATCTAGACACCTTGCTGTCCGAGCTGTAGAAACTCTCGCAACGTGCTGCCGGTCTTATTTTGCTGAAATGAAATCCCAAGATGGCTTCCCACGAAGGACAACAAAACGGGACGTAGACGATCGTCGACGTACCGCCGTGCTGTAAGGGTGCCGTGGACGACGAGCAGACGGGCCTGCTGTAAAATGAAGTGGCGCCCCAGAGAGTCTGCACTGGCTGTCGGGCAGTACGGTGGCCGACAGGCAGGTCTGCATCGTGACCTGAGGCACCTCTTCGATGGTCATCGCAGCTCAGTTCGAAGTGCCAGACAGTGAGATTGCAGGCCAAAGACTGGTGCGGAGATGCCCCCGACTGTGGCCCGCCATACGGCCTGAAAACCAGGGGTGGTGGCCTGGGCTGCCGTCGCAGCAGGACCCCTTCGGCTGTCACCCACAGAACCCGTACAGAACAGCGGTACGTCGGCGATATTCGACGCCCCGTTTTGTTGTCCCTCACGGCGGGCTATCCTGGGCTTACATTTCAGTAAGATATTGCCCACTAGCACCTGGCTAGAGTTTCTATTGCACGTCTTCGTGCTCGGCAAACTCTTCTTTGGCCAGCAAGGTCACCGCTTGTCTTTCCAACCTGACAACGCCCGTAGCATTACAGGGAGTCTCTCAAACCGGCTTGGGATTTTGACGGTGTCTCGCGCCAGCCGGGCAGAATTTGGCGCGGTATCTTTTACGAGGATATCCGACAACTCTACCAAACAGCGCCAAGCCGGATAACTGGTTGCATAATCGTCAGAGGTGGACCGAGACATTACAGACTTGCTTAATTTATTTAGCTCTTTCTATTGAATTAATCATCCAATTTATTTGAAAGTGTAATCATTTGTTTATCTATACGTGTACATTACATCTACGGATTTCCATCCCATTCGGATAATTTCTTCGTTGTAACTTTTTTTATTGTTATGTATTTTGGACAGAGAGCTTACGTTTTTTCAAAGCAAGGTGAGGTAGCTCTTATTGTATTAATTTCTGATCTTAATCATTAAAGTATCATAGGTCCGAAAGACACTTTTTCTTTCCTGAATGTGAAAATCGTAGGATCACTATAGATCCACCAAACACTGTACACGAATCGCAGATCGCAGCTTGACAGCGTGATAACGGTATGTGGTGTGTGGTGTGTTTCAGCGAGACCAACGACGTGAACACGGGCCTGCTGATAGAGGCGTGGAGCAAGGGCATGCTGTGGGACCGCGCGCTCGGCTACCACTGGGTGCCGCTGCCGTCCGTCAAGTACTCCAACGAGGTGAGTGCGTGCGCCAGCACTCTCCCTACGTGCAGTTTAGAAGTCATTGTGGATGTCCTCTGTGTAGATGCAACAAGCATTTTGCTCAGACCACGAAATGTAGAAGTGAAGTTTGCGACTGACTGTATATGTCCGCTCTAAAAATGATACTGTCCAGGAATATGTTCGCATTATTCTTCAGTACTGGAAGTATTACACAGAGCAACAAAGTTAGTGAAACACTTTTCCAAAATACCGTAATTGTCTTCCATTGCGACGCACAAGTTTGAAATTTGGCTCAAAGTTTTGCACAACCTTCCTCTTTAATGGTGCAAAAGCATATCTCCCTTCGACGTCACGTTCGGACTCGGCGATGCACCAAACATCGAGCTGTCGACACATCGACACATTCGGAAAAAAAAAAAGCCGCAACTCAAAGGATCGTGTGAGCTGTAAGGTTGGTTAATGACGTCACATTAGCACCAAATTAGAGCATAATTCTGCTCAACGCCATCGTGGACGTCCCACATGATGAGAAAGTCGTCACAGTCCGTATTAACTTCATGACATCCCTTTTTCTGACGTCGTACGTTACCATCGTTGACTCCGCAGGGGGTGGATTAAAGGTCATCAATCGAACCAGTGCTTTCCCTGGAGCGTTGATTCCCGCACATTTCACGGTTGAAAACGACAGTTCGAAGTGCAGTGAGCAACAGGGAGATGTTCTCGACAACCTTTGGCACTGTCGTCGCTCCTGGACCTTTCTCTAAGGACATTCTGGGGCTGCATCCCCGTCAAAAGTGACAGAACCCCTTTGGAGCGCAACGAGACCGCATTTTGGCTCTCTTGTACAGGTTAAAGCCATTAAGGACTGTTGAAAGCCATTCAAACAAATCTGAAAATCATCCAAAGTAGAAAGGGATACTTACGTCTTATAAGCTCTCCTGTTTTTCATCCTCCTGTGACATGACCATGCGGGAGTGCAATATTAACATGCGCTTGAATAAATCGGCGAAGGTTAAGACCCACCAGTTCGGCAACACCCTCATTGCCACCCACGCAGCTCATTTGAGTACGTTACATATGTACCTGCCAGGAATTTCGACACCAGTTGAGCCTGGTGGCTGCTCTGGTACGTGAAGGTAGGCAAATTGCACCCAAGCGCTGTCGAAGGTGTTGCATAAATTCACACTCAAATTTCGTCGAATGGTTTTGAACAGTCTTTACTTTTTCCAATCTGTACACGAGAGCAAAAATTGAGGCCGCGCCGCACTCCAGAGGAGACCGATAACGTCCAATGGGGACGCAGCACCACAGTGTCGTACGAGGGGTGTCAGCACCGTCACAGTTTGTCAACATCGTCTTCCCGTCTCTCATCGCACTGTGAACTGTCACTTTCGACCGCGAAGTGTAAGAGAATCAACGCCCAGGGAAAGGGGTGGATTTGTCGATGGCCTTTATGCCAATGTCTGAGGCCTTTTCTTGTCTATTTTGAGCGGTGGGGTGTCGGAAAGACTTTCCTCGTCTACCCGCAAGAAAACCACATTATATGAACGCTGGGTGTCACTGTTCCGACGTCCATCGCAGAGACGTCAAAAGAAGGGCACAAATGTGGGCAGCAGGGCCGCTGACAACCCGCTCGTCATCGTGCAAAGGGCCCGCGGTGGCGCTGTGCGCGACTGTGCTGGAACGTCGTGCTAACGTCACATCTTATGGCCCACATCAACTTCCGAGGTGTACTCTTGTTTTTCGCATGTGTCAACACCTCGCCGTCTGAGAAGTCGCCTAGACCGAGGATGACGTCACAGGACCTCACAGTTTTACACCAGTACGGAAGAAGGTTGCAGGCACCATTCAGCCAAATTTAAAATTTATGGATCGCAGCTGGAGCAAATTGCGCGATTTTAAAAAAGTAGTTTTTTAACTTTGTTGCACAGTGTAGATCGTTAAAATAAAATGGTAAACATTTTCGAACGTTTGAAGAATACAACTTTAATAGTTCTACTTTATTAAACCACATTTTTCATGTCAGAAATTGATCATGATTTGTGTTTATATGTTGTGCTGCATTCTTGTTTTCGGCACATTACTACAAATCTCATCCACAATACTACCAATAGAGACTGTTGCTTTACGTTGTTAACAAAGAGCACCCTGAAATCGTTTGTCGACGTACTCTTGCACCACATAATATCGCATTTAAAAAAATTTACTCAAAGCTCAGTTTTCAAATCTGGTGCTCCTATACACTCCTTTTATGTTTTAGTCATTTCTGGTTTCTGAAATTAGAAAAAGTCAGCGTCAAATATAGTGGTATTGAAATAATGTGGGTGACGCTAAACTATACGTCGAAATAATTCTGATACAAAATTAGAGTGCGCCTCTCTTGTATCTACACACTCCGAAGATAACAGAAAAAAACGACCGATGTTAAATTTTCATTTATTTCGAGAGAAGTGAAAATGATTCGGAAGCAAAGATGTAATTACTCATATAAGCTCGTAATCGATAACAAAAGAAATGTTGTTGTTGTTGTGGTCTTCAGTCCTCAGACTGGTTTGATGCAGCTCTCCATGCTACTCTATCCTGTGCAAGCTTCTTCATCTCCCAGTACCTACTGCAACCTACATCCTTCTGAATCTGCTTAGTGTATTGATCTCTTGGTCTCCCTCTACGATTTTTACCCTCCACGCTGCCCTCCAATGCTAAAGTTGTGATCCCTTGATGCCTCAAAACATGTCCTACCAACCGATCCCTTCTTTTAGTCAAGTTGTGCCACAAACTTCTCTTCTCCCCAATCCTATTCAATACCTCCTCATTAGTTACGTGATCTACCCACCTTATCTTCAGCACTCTTCTGTAGCACCACATTTCGAAAGCTTCTATTCTCTTCTTGTCCAAACTAGTTATCGTCCATGTCTCACTTCCATACATGGCTACACTCCATACAAATACTTTCAGAAACGACTTCCTGACACCTAAATCTATACTCGATGTTAACAAATTTCTCTTCTTGAGAAACGCTTTCCTTGCCATTGCCAGTCTACATTTTATATCCTCTCTACTTCGACCATCATCGGTTATTTTACTCCCTAAATAGCAAAACTCCTTTACTACTTTAAGTGTCTCATTTCCTAATCTAATACCCTCAGCATCACCCGACTTAATTTGACTACATTCCATTATCCTCGTGTTGCTTCTGTTGATGTTCATCTTATATCCTCCTTTCAAGACATTGTCCATTCCGTTCAACTGCTCTTCCAAGTCCTTTGCTGTCTCTGACAGAATTACAATGTCATCGGCGAACCTCAAAGTTTTTACTTCTTCTCCATGAATTTTAATACCTACACCGAACTTTTCTTTTGTTTCCTTTACTGCTTGCTCAATATACAGATTGAATAACATCGGGGAGAGGCTACAACCCTGTCTCACTCCTTTCCCAACCACTGCTTCCCTTTCATGCCCCTCGACTCTTATAACTGCCATCTGGTTTCTGTACAAATTGTAAATAGCCTTTCGCTCCCTGTATTTTACCCCTGCCACCTTCAGAATTTGAAAGAGAGTATTCCATTCAACATTGTCAAAAGCTTTCTCTAAGTCTACAAATGCTAGAAACGTAGGTTTGCCTTTTCTTAATCTTTCTTCCAAGATAAGTCGTAAGGTCAGTATTGCCTCACGTGTTCCAACATTTCTACGGAATACAAACTGATCTTCCCCGAGGTCGGCTTCTACCAGTTTTTCCATTCGTCTGTAAAGAATTCGCGTTAGTATTTTGCAGCTGTGACTTATTAAACTGATAGTTCGGTAATTTTCACATCTGTCAACACCTGCTTTCTTTGGGATTGGAATTATTATATTCTTCTTGAAGTCTGAGGGTATTTCACCTGTCTCATACATCGTGCTCACTAGATGGTAGAGTTTTGTCATGACTGGCTCTCCCGAGGCCATCAGTAGTTCTAGTGGAATGTTGTCTACTCCCGGGGCCTTGTTTCGACTCAGGTCTTTCAGTGCTCTGTCAAACTCTTCACGCAGTATCTTATCTCCCATTTCGTCTTCATCTACATCCTCTTCCATTTCCATAATATTGTCCTCGAGTACATCTCCCTTGTATAAACCCTCTATATATTCCTTCCACCTTTCTGCCTTCCCTTCTTTGCTTAGAACTGGGTTTCCATCTGAGCTCTTGATATTCATACAAGTGGTTCTCTTCTCTCCAAAGGTCTCTTTAATTTTCCTGTAGGCAGTATCTATCTTACCCCTAGTGAGACAAGCCTCTACATCCTTACATTTGTCCTCTAGCCATCCCTGCTTAGCCATTTTGCACTTCCTGTCGATTTCATTTTTGAGACGTTTGTATTCCTTTTTGCCTGCTTCATTTACTGCATTTTTATATTTTCTCCTTTCATCAATTAAATTCAATATTTCTTCTGTTACCCAAGGATTTCTATTAGCCCTCGTCTTTTTACCTACTTGATCGTCTGCTGCCTTCACCACTTCATCCCTCACAGCTACCCATTCTTCTTCTACTGTATTTCTTTCCCCCATTCCTGTCAATTGTCCCCTTATGCTCTCCCTGAAACTCTCTACAACCTCTGGTTCTTTCAGTTTATCCAGGTCCCATCTCCTTAAATTCCCACCTTTTTGCAGTTTCTTCAGTTTCAATCTGCAGTTCATAACCAATAGATTGTGGTCAGAATCCACATCTGCCCCAGGAAATGTCTTACAATTTAAAACCTGGTTCCTAAATCTCTGTCTTACCATTATATAATCTATCTGAAACCTGTCAGTATCTCCAGGCTTCTTCCATGTATACAGCCTCCTTTCATGATTCTTGAACCAAGTGTTAGCTATGATTAAGTTATGCTCTGTGCAAAATTCTACAAGGCGGCTTCCTCTTTCATTCCTTCCCCCCAATCCATATTCACCTACTATGTTTCCTTCTCTCCCTTTTCCTACTGACGAATTCCAGTCACCCATGACTATTAAATTTTCGTCTCCCTTCACTACCTGAATAATTTCTTTTATCTCGTCATACATTTCATCTATTTCTTCATCATCTGCAGAGCTAGTTGGCATATAAACTTGTACTACTGTAGTAGGCATGGGCTTTGTGTCTATCTTGGCCACAATAATGCGTTCACTATGCTGTTTGTAGTAGCTAACCCGCACTCCTATTTTTTTATTCATTATTAAACCTACTCCTGCATTACCCCTATTTGATTTTGTATTTATAACCCTGTAATCACCTGACCAAAAGTCTTCTTCCTCCTGCCACCGAACTTCACTAATTCCCACTATATCTAACTTTAACCTATCCATTTCCCTTTTCAAATTTTCTAACCTACCTGCCCGATTAAGTGATCTGACATTCCACGCTCCGATCCGTAGAACGCCAGTTTTCTTTCTCCTGATAACGACGTCCTCTTGAGTAGTCCCCGCCCGGAGATCCGAATGGGGGACTATTTTACCTCCGGAATATTTTACCCAAGAGGACGCCATCATCATTTAATCATACAGTAGAGCTGCATGTCCTCGGGAAAAATTACGGCTGTAGTTTCCCCTTGCTTTCAGCCGTTCGCAGTACCAGCACAGCAAGGCCATTTTGGTTAATGTTACAAGGCCAGATCAGTCAGTCATCCAGACTGTTGCCCCTGCAACTACTGAAAAGGCTGCTGCCCCTCTTCAGGAACCACATGTTTGTCTGGCCTCTCAACAGATACCCCTCCGTTGTGGTTGCACCTACGGTACGGCCATCTGTATCGCTGAGGCACGCAAGCCTCCCCACCAACGGCAAGGTCCATGGTTCATGGGGGAGGAACAAAAGAAATATAAACGAAAAAATAGTAAGGGAAACGCCACAAAAAGCAGCATCCAGAGGAGATGTGTTATATTACCACCAAAATACAAAGACAAACTGGAGAAATCAGAATTCGTTTGAATTAAGGTCTAGTACACGTAGTTCTCTTTGGCGAACTTGCTTTACGAATTTTAAATTTAGCTAGTATGCCTTTACTGAAGGCGTATGTCTTCCATTTTTCAAGGCAGTTCCACACGGTGTGACACAATGAGTCAACTATTAAAGTCGGGAAGCGTGCGTATGTTTTGAGGCTACGTAACACACAACGAACAAATAAGCCATACTTTATCCCTGTATTTGAGAATGATAGTACGGATCAATTTCCAACGAACTTGAAATATAATTTCAAATCATTGCGGAACTTTTTCTCTCTCAAGCACCACAAAATCCATTGATGCTTTGTTACTTGCACAAAATTATATCGTTAAACTGCAGTTTAAAGACATTCCTTGAATACATTACTTTTGCTATGACCAAGCGTAAAATAAACGTTTCCATACTTGGCACTATTTGCATTCCAAGAACATAAAGTGGTGAACCATGGACCTTGCCGTTGGTGGGGAGGCTTGCGTGCCTCATCGATACAGATAGCCGTACCGTAGGTACAACCATAACGGAGGGGTATCTGTTGAGAGGCCAGACAAACGTGTGGTTCCTGAAGAGGGGCAGCAGCCTTTTCAGTAGCTGCAAGGGCAACAGTCTGGATGATTGACTGATCTGGCCTTGTAACAATAACCAAAACGGCCTTGCTGTGCTGGTACTGCGAACGGCTGAAAGCAAGGGGAAACTACGGCCGTAATTTTTCCCGAGGGCATGCAGCTTTACTGTATGATTAAATGATGATGGCGTCCTCTTGGGTAAAATATTCCGGAGGTAAAATAGTCCCCCATTCGGATCTCCGGGCGGGGACTACTCAAGAGGATGTCGTTATCAGGAGAAAGAAAACTGGCGTTCTACGGATCGGAGCGTGGAATGTCAGGTCCCTTAATCGGGCAGGTAGGTTAGAAAATTTGAAAAGGGAAATGGATAGGTTAAAGTTAGATATAGTGGGAATTAGTGAAGTTCGGTGGCAGGAGGAACAAGACTTCTGGTCAGGTGACTACAGGGTTATAAACACAAAGTCAAATAGGGGTAATGCAGGAGTAGGTTTAATAATGAATAGGAAAATAGGAACGCGGGTAAGCTACTACAAACAGCTTAGTGAACGCATTATTGTGGCCAAGATAGATACGAAGCCCACACCTACTACAGTAGTACAAGTTTATATGCCAACTACCTCTGCAGATGACGAAGAAATTGAAGAAATGTATGATGAAATAAAAGAAATTATTCAGATTGTGAAGGGAGATGAAAATTTAATAGTTATGGGTGACTGGAATTCCAGTGTAGGAAAAGGGAGAGAAGGAAACATAGTAGGTGAATATGGATTGGGGCTAAGAAATGAAAGAGGAAGCCGCCTGGTAGAATTTTGCACAGAGCACAATTTAATCATAGCTAACACTTGGTTTAAGAATCATGATAGAAGGTTGTATACATGGAAGAACCCTGGAGATACTAAAAGGTATCAGATTGATTATATAATGGTAAGACAGAGATTTAGGAACCAGGTTTTAAATTGTAAGACATTTCCAGGGGCAGATGTGGACTCTGACCACAATCTATTGGTTATGACCTGTAGATTAAAACTGAAGAAACTGCAAAAAGGTGGGAATTTAAGGAGATGGGACCTGGATAAACTGAAAGAACCAGAGGTTGTACAGAGTTTCAGGGAGAGCATAAGGGAACAATTGACAGGAATGGGGGAAAGAAATACAGTAGAAGAAGAATGGGTAGCTTTGAGGGATGAAGTAGTGAAGGCAGCAGAGTATCAAGTAGGTAAAAAGACGAGGGCTAGTAGAAATCCTTGGGTAACAGAAGAAATATTGAATTTAATTGATGAAAGGAGAAAATATAAAAATGCAGTAAATGAAGCAGGCAAAAAGGAATACAAACGTCTCAAAAATGAGATCGACAGGAAGTGCAAAATGGCTAAGCAGGGATGGCTAGAGGACAAATGTAAGGATGTAGAGGCTTATCTTACTAGGGGTAAGATAGATACTGCCTACAGGAAAATTAAAGAGACCTTTGGAGATATGAGAACCACTTGTATGAACATCAAGAGCTCAGATGGAAACCCAGTTCTAAGCAAAGAAGGGAAAGCAGAAAGGTGGAAGGAGTATATAGAGGGTCTATACAAGGGCGATGTACTTGAGGACAATATTATGGAAATGGAAGAGGATGTAGATGAAGATGAAATGGGAGATACGATACTGCGTGAAGAGTTTGACAGAGCACTGAAAGACCTGAGTCGAAACAAGGCCCCCGGAGTAGACAACATTCCATTGGAACTACTGACGGCCTTGGGAGAGCCAGTCCTGACAAAACTCTACCATCTGGTGAGCAAGATGTATGAAACAGGCGAAATACCCTCAGACTTCAAGAAGAATATAATAATTCCAATCCCAAAGAAAGCAGGTGTTGACAGATGTGAAAATTACCGAACAATCAGTTTAATAAGCCACAGCTGCAAAATACTAACACGAATTCTTTACAGACGAATGGAAAAACTAGTAGAAGCCGACCTCGGGGAAGATCAGTTTGGATTCCGTAGAAATACTGGGACACGTGAGGCAATACTGACCTTACGACTTATCTTAGAAGAAAGATTAAGGAAAGGCAAACCTACGTTTCTAGCATTTGTAGACTTAGAGAAAGCTTTTGACAATGTTGACTGGAATACTCTCTTTCAAATTCTAAAGGTGGCAGGGGTAAAATACAGGGAGCGAAAGGCTATTTACAATTTGTACAGAAACCAGATGGCAGTTATAAGAGTCGAGGGACATGAAAGGGAAGCAGTGGTTGGGAAGGGAGTAAGACAGGGTTGTAGCCTCTCCCCGATGTTATTCAATCTGTATATTGAGCAAGCAGTAAAGGAAACAAAAGAAAAATTCGGAGTAGGTATTAAGATCCATGGAGAAGAAATAAAAACTTTGAGGTTCGCCGATGACATTGTAATTCTGTCAGAGACAGCAAAGGACTTGGAAGAGCAGTTGAATGGAATGGATGGTGTCTTGAAGGGAGGATATAAGATGAACATCAACAAAAGCAAAACGAGGATAATGGAATGTAGTCGAATTAAGTCGGGTGATGTTGAGGGTATTAGATTAGGAAATGAGACACTTAAAGTAGTAAAGGAGTTTTGCTATTTGGGGAGCAAAATAACTGATGATGGTCGAAGTAGAGAGGATATAAAATGTAGACTGGCAATGGCAAGGAAAGCGTTTCTGAAGAAGAGAAATTTGTTAACATCGAGTATAGATTTAAGTGTCAGGAAGTCTTTTCTGAAAGTATTTGTATGGAGTGTAGCCATGTATGGAAGTGAAACATGGACGATAAATAGTTTGGACAAGAAGAGAATAGAAGCTTTCGAAATGTGGTGCTACAGAAGAATGCTGAAGATTAGGTGGGTAGATCACATAACTAATGAGGAGGTACTGAATAGGATTGGGGAGAAGAGGAGTTTGTGGCACAACTTGACCAGAAGAAGGGATCGGTTGGTAGGACATGTTCTGAGGCATCAAGGGATCACCAATTTAGTACTGGAGGGCAGCGTGGAGGGTAAAAATCGTAGGGGGAGACCAAGAGATGCATACACTAAGCAGATTCAGAAGGATGTAGGTTGCAGTAGGTACTGGGAGATGAAGAAGCTTGCACAGGATAGAGTAGCATGGAGAGCTGCATCAAACCAGTCTCAGGACTGAAGACCACAACAACAACAACTTTTAGTTTTACCACCTTTTGTTTTGACCTTATTGCGGGGTCGGTGTGTCGAACCCGGGACTCCAGATGGACAAGCTGAAGCCGGGACCCACCGCGCCGGATTTCGTCACGAGGCCGAGCAAGTTCCAAGCGCGTCGAGGGGCAGCGCAGAGTGATACAGCGGTGTTCGGTAACATTTCTTTATTCGGCTGATTTACAGTGCACGATGGGTGAAGCGTAGTGTCGGCGTAGCGCCCGCGTACACTGCCCCGAGTCCCGCTGCCTCAGCAAATGCTGGCACGCCGACGCTGCAGCTGCCGCCACCGAGGCCGCTCAGCTGGAAGTCGGCCGCGCCGCTGCCCACGTTTCCCGACACTGCTGCAGTCCCTGGTCCTCACCGCCCTCCGCCCACTGGGCTGTACTGGTCACCCGTGGCCCTCGGGCTGCCGCTGCTCCCAGGACAGGACCAGGCTCGAACCCGCGCCCTCCTGCAATCGGTGCCACTGGTGGTGCTTGCCGGATGGCGACACCCGCCTCCATCCCCGGCGCTGCTGCGCCTGCTGCAGCGTACGCATCGCCCGAACCCGGTACGCCAGGTGGCAAGCAAAGTGGCTCGTGGCCTGGAATGGAAACGAACTCCTGGACCCGCTGCAGACTGCTGTCACCTCTTTCACGTAGACGAACAAATCTCCAAGATCCAGGCTGTCGGTCCATCCTGCCCTGATGTCCCCGGAGGCGGAATATAGCCCCAACAAGTACATAGAAACAAAGCACAAGTTTATGTAGAATACTTGTAGCACTGCTGCCATACTGGCCCCTATAAGCGTAGACCAGCACAGGTCCGCCCCGACGCGCGACTGACCTGGCACACACTCCAAAACTAAAATTGTCCGTCTATTTCTATTGGCTTTTCCGTCGCTTCTGACGTAGTGTCATAGAGAGACAGAAACTACTAGCGCAGCAACCTTTTCAATAATTTGACGGTGAATATACTGAAAATAATAAAATAAATAGGATTATGGTGTTAGGTCTTCACCCATAAACGTTTCACATGATTAACGTCAAATATTTAACGCATTAGCTGACGTGTACAGTATTTAAACGTCTGAAGATTTTTTGTACATGAGAGTTCGGTCCTGTAAAGATTCTGGGGTAGCTGAGTTACTGGTAGTTCATAATCAATTTGAATACAGTTTACAAAAATCAGCTCGTGGTATAGCCGTAAACATTCGATACTGCCTGTCCCCTATCCGAACAGTCGTAGAAACTAGAAGAATTGTTAGTCCACTCTTCCTACTTAGCTCTAAAGCTCTACTCATACGGCCAATTTGCGTCTATGCACATCTTACATAGATAGTGCTCCAAAAATACTATGCTTTAATAAAGATAGACTGGATATTTGTAAAAGGCAAACTACCGCTTAAATTATGAAAAAAACATTATATGAGGTTGTTTTAACGTTTTATGTGGGCTCTGTAATAATATATTAAAAATAATACGAGTACATATTGCTGAATACCGGCCCAGAAATTCATAACTGCTATCCTACTTTAAACTGGCCCTACCTTCAATGCCTTCATTTTTAAAAGGTCAGTGAGTTACGTCGTCTTCTCAGTGAAACGCCTTTGTAGCCTGTAGTTCGTAGTTTCAGTAGTAATGTCTTGGTTATTATATAGAGGCTACACTGCTAAACCTGTCCTAATAAGACAGTGTTACACTGAAGCGCCAAAGAAACTGGAACAGATATGCTTATGCAAATACAGAGATATGTAGACAGGCAGAATACGGCGCTGCGGTCGGCAACGCCTATATAAAACTAC
Organism: Schistocerca nitens; assembly: GCF_023898315.1. Lineage (NCBI taxonomy): Eukaryota > Metazoa > Arthropoda > Insecta > Orthoptera > Acrididae > Schistocerca > Schistocerca nitens. The sequence goes on along the minus strand of NC_064621.1, from coordinate 17,031,246 downwards.
AAGTGTCTGTCGCAGTTGTTAGATAGGTTAGTGCTGCTACAATGGCAGGTTGTCAGGATTTAAGTCAGACTGAACGTGGTGCTAGAGTCGGCGCACGAGCGGTGGCACACAGCACCGCCGAGGTAGCGATGAAGTGGGGATAACCCTGTATGACCATTTCACGAGTGTACCGGGAATATCAGCAATCCGGAAAAACATCAAATCTCCGATATCGCTGCGCTTGCAAAAAGATCCTGCCAGAAATGGATCAACGACGGCTGAAGAGACTCGTTCAGCGTGACAGAAGTGCAACCCTTCCGAAAATTGCTGCAGATTTCAATGCTGGGTACTCAACAAGTGTCAGCGTGCGAGCCATTCAACGAAACATCATCGATATGGGCCGACTCGTGTACCCTCGATGACAGTTCGACACAAAGATTTATGCCTCGCCTGGGTCCGTGCAAACCGACATTGAACTGTTGATGGGTGGAGACATGTTGCCTGGTCGGACGAGCCTCGTCTCAAATTCCATCTAGCGGATGGACGTGTACTGGTATGGAGAAAACTTCATGAATCCATGGACCCTGCTTGTCAGCAGGGCACTGTTCAAGCTGTTGGAGGCTCTGCAATGGTGTGGGTTGTGAGCAGTTGAAGTGACACGCGACTGCTGATTCGTCTAGATATGATTCTGACAGGTGACATGTACGCAAGCATCCTGTATGATCACCTGCATCCATTCATGTCCATTGTGTACTTCGACGGACTTTGGTAATTCCTGCAGGAGAGTGCGACACCCCACACGTTCGGAATTGCTACAGAGTGGCTCCAGGAACACTCTTCTGAGTTTAAACACTTCCGCTGGCCACCAAACTCCCCACACATGAACATTGTTCAGCGTATCTGGCAAGCCTTCCTGTCTGCTCCACTCCCTCCTGCTCTGACGGACAGCCCCGCAGGATTCGTAGTGTCAGTCCCTCCAGAACTACTACAGACGTTAATCGAGTCCATGCCACGTCGTGTTGCGGCACTTCTGCCTACTCGCCCCGGACCTACACGATATATTAGGCAGCTGTACCAGTTTCAGTGTATCTCTTTATAGACATAGCTCTAAAACGGTGAATTACGTGAGCGGGGGAGGTAAGAGAATTGTACATGTGGCCACTCGTGGCCCTCGGTTGCCTGTCGGGAGGATTCTACGCAATGGTCGCTTCTTGCAACAGAAGATGAGTGCGTGACAATAAAGTTAACCAAGACGACAAAGAAGCTGTCAATCAAAGGACTCGTGCAGACATCGACCGTAATAGGAAATCTGTCAGCGACAAGAAATTCTGTCTCTGCCTGCTCAAATGCCTGGGAAGATAGGGCCTGTTGGGTTGGTCAGGTGGGAACAAACCCTGAAAATATCCTCCAGAGAAAAGTCAACGGTTTTCAAGGTTCAAAAAGAGGTAATATCAAATTGCTTGAATTAGAATAATCGGTCATGATCGCAAATCATGTGTTGTTTCATTATTGGTGACCGTGTTCAGTCTTAGTAGACCATCTAAATAAAAGAGGGTGACAATGTAATTTAAGAAAAGAGGGTGACAATGTAATTTTATAAAATTTCACTAAGGGAGGGAGATCAGGAACTACACAGCCGTAAACATTATATAGTAATCAATATGCAATAAAGTTACAAAACTAGAATAAAAAATGTTATAGCTGTTGGTGACCCTCGTAGCCAATTAGGAGAGTTCTGGTATACTGACGGAGGCTCCCGTCCTTAGCTGCTGAATAGGATGCAAATGCTGCGAGACAGAAAGGGGAAGCTCCGTCCGTCGCTCCGAGCCAGACCAATGAAAAGTATGACAACGAAAATATGGGAAATAACTTTTTTTTACACAAAACGTCGCAAATGCTTACGTAAAACCATAAAAATCGGTCGTAATTGAGCAACATTCAAAAAAATTAAAGAACAAAAATGAAGAACGGAGATGCCGTGAAAAACGGTTTGGGTAAAAAGAGCTGCCATCCATGGGTAGTAAATAAAACTAATGAACCATACATGTCTTGTTGAAGATTATAATACAAGCAGTATGAACATCGATGCATACATGTCGCGAATACAACGTCACTAGTTGCCATGTGGTCGGACGGCTTGATCTGCAGCGATGGCACGTTCCTGTAGCGAAATACGTGTCCTCTCCATTATGTGTAGCAAAGGAACGCAACCGGCTATTATGGAGACAGGCGCTATCTAAACTTGTCGTCATGGCATTAACATGTGCCCCATTTCCATCTATTAAAACGACAGTGAATTCATATACGAACGAAAAAAGAAAATATTTAATAAGAGAAATTTACCGGGAGATAGGACTGCTGTCTTTTTTTTTTCCATCAATCTACGTACTGGTTTGATGCGGCCCGCCACGAATTCCTTTCCTGTGCTAACCTCTTCATCTCAGAGTAGCACTTGCAACCTACGTCCTCAATTATTTGCTTGACGTATTCCAATCTCTGTCTTCCTCTACAGTTTTTGCCCTCTACAGCTCCCTCTAGTACCATGGAAGTCATTCCCTCATGTCTTAGCAGATGTCCTATCATCCTGTCCCTTCTCCTTATCAGTGTTTTCCACAAATTCCTTTCCTCTCCGATTCTGCATAGAACCTCCTCATTCCTTATCAGTCCACCTAATTTTCAACATTCGTCTATAGTACCACATCTCAAGTGCTTCGATTCTCTTCTGTTCCGGTTTTCCCACAGTCCATGATTCACTACCATACAATGCTGTACTCCAGACGTACATCCTCAGAAATTTCTTCCTCAAATTAAGGCCGGTATTTGATATTAGTAGACTTCTCTTGGCCAGAAATGCCTTTTTTGCCATAGCGAGTCTGCTTTTGATGTCCTCCTTGCTCCGTCCGTCATTGGTTATTTTACTGCCTAGGTAGCAGAATTCCTTAACTTCATTGACTTCGTGACCATCAATCCTGATGTTAAGTTTCTCGCTCTTCTCATTTCTACTACTTCTCATTACCTTCGTCTTTCTCCGATTTACTCAAACCATACTGTGTACACATTAGACTGTTCATTCCGTTCAGCAGATCATTTAATTCTTCCTCACTTTCACTCAGGATAGCAATGTCATCAGCGAATCGTATCATTGATATCCTTTCACCTTGTATTTTAATTCCACTCCTGTAGGAGTAGGGGCGAAAGGCTACAGCCTTGTCTTACACCCTTCTTAATACGAGCACTTCGTTCTTGATCGTCCACTCTTATTATTCCCTCTTGGTTGTTGTACATATTGTATATGACCCATCTCTCCCTGTAGCTTACCCCTACTTTTTTCAGAATCTCGAACAGCTTGCACCATTTTATATTGTCGAACGCTTTTTCCAGGTCGACAAATCCTATGAAAGTGTCTTGATTTCTCTTTAGCCTTGCTTCCATTATTAGTCGTTACGTCAGAATTGCCTCTCTCGTCCCTTTACTTTTCCTAAAGCCAAACTGATCGTCACCTAGCGCATTCTCAATTTTCTTTTCCATTCTTCTGTATATTATTCTTGTAAGCAGCTTCGATGCATGAGCTGTTAAGCTGATTGTGCGATAATTCTCGCACTTGTCAGCTCTTTCCGTCTTCGGAATTGTGTGGATGATGCTTTTCCGATAGTCAGATGGTATGTCGCCAGACTCATATATTCTACATACCAACGTGAATAGTCGTTTTGTTGCCACTTCCCCAAATGATTTTAGAAATTCTGATGGAATGTTATCAATCCCTTCTGCCTTATTTGAGCGTAAGTCCTCCAAAGCATTTTTAAATTCCGATTCTAATACTGGATCCCCTATCTCTTCTAAATCGACTCCTGTTTCTTCTTCTATCACATCAGACAAATCTTCACCCTCATAGAGGCTTTCAATGTATTCTTTCCACCTATGTGCACTCTCCTCTGCATTTAACAGTGGAATTCCCGTTGCACTCTTAATGTTACCACCGTTGCTTTTAATGTCACCAAAGGTTGTTTTGACTTTCCTGTATGCTGAGTCTGTCCTTCCGACAATCATATCTTTTTCGATGTCTTCACATTTTTCCTGCAGCCATTTAGTCTTAGCTTCTATTTAGCTTTCCTATTTATTTCATTTCTCAGCGACTTCTATTTCTGTATTCCTGATTTTCCCGGAACATGTTTGTACTTCCTCCTTTCATCAATCAACTGAAGTATTTCTTCTGTTACCCATGGTTTCTTCGCAGCTATCTTCTTTGTACCTATGTTTTCCTTCCAAACTTCTGTGACGGCCCTTTTTAGAGATGTTCATTCCTCTTCAACTGTACTGCCTACTGCGCTATTCCTTATTGCTGTATCTATAGCGTTAGAGAACTTCAAACGTATCTCGTCATTCCTTAGTACTGCCGTATCCCACTTCTTTGCGTATTGATTCTTCCTGACTCATGTCTTGAACTTCAGCCTACTCTTCATCACTACTATATTGTGATCTGAGTCTATATCTGCTCCTGGGTACGCCTTACAGTCCAGTATCTGATTTCGGAATCTCTGTCTGACCATGATGTAATCTAATTGAAATCTTCCCGTATCTCCCGGCCTTTTCCAAGTATACCTCCTCCTCTTGTGATTCTTGAACAGGGTATTCGCTATTACTAGCTGAAACTTGTTGCAGAAAATTAGTCTTTCTCCTCTTTCATTCCTTGTCCCAAGCCCATATTCTCCTGTAACCTTTTCTTCTACTCCTTCCCCTACAACTGAATTCCAGTCGCCCATGACTATTAGATTTTCGTCCCCCTTTACATACTGCATTACCCTTTCAATATCCTCATACACTTTCTCTATCTGTTCAGCTTCAGGTTGCGACGTCGGCATGTATACCTGAACTATCGTTGTAGGTGTTGGTCTGCTGTCGATTCTGATTAGAACAACCCGGTCACTGAACTGTTCACAGTAACACACCCTCTGCCCTACCTTCCTATTCATAACGAATCCTACACCTGTTATACCATTTTCTGCTGCTGTTGATATTACCCGATACTCATCTGACCAGAAATCCTTGTCTTCCTTCCACTTCACTTCACTGACTCCTACTATATCTAGATTGAGCCTTTGCATTTCCCTTTTCAGATTTTCTAGTTTCCCTACCACGTTCAAGCTTCTGACATCCCACGCCCCGACTCGTAGAATGTTATCCTTTCGTTGATTATTCAATCTTTTCTCATGGTAACCTCCCCCTTGGCAGTCCCCTCCCGGAGATCCGAATGGGGCCTATTCCGGAATCTTTTGCCAATGGAGAGATCATCATGACACTTCTTCAATTACAGGCCACATGTCCTGTGGATACACGTTACGTGTCTTTAATGCAGTGGTTTCCCTTGCCTTCTGCATCCTCATGTCGTTGATCATTGCTGATTCTTCCGCCTTTAGGGGTAATTTCCCACCCCTAGGACAAGAGAGTGCACTGAACCTCTATCCGCTCCTCCGCCCTCTTTGACAAGGCCGTTGGCAGAATGAGACTGACTTCTTATGCCGGAAGTCTTCGGCCGCCAATGCTGATTATTTATCAAAATTTAGGCAGTGGCGGGGATCGAACCCGGGACCGAAGACGTTTTGATTATGAATCAAAGACGCTACCCTTAGTTAACAAAAAGTGCACTGAGCTAAGAATTAGCAATTTATAAGTGGTGTTAGGTAACAAAATTACATCAGAGGTAAGAAATATAAGGCAGGCCTATAACATTAATATTGTGTTCCTAATACGAAAGTCTTTTGTGTAAAAATTCAAAAATTTACTACTTTTGTAACTTTATTTTATCTGGATTGCTGAATAAAGTATATATTTGTGCAATTTCTTAAATTCCTCATCGAAATTTTTTAAAAAATTATGTTTCACCCTCAGGTCTGAGGATGGTCTACAAAGACTGAAACTTGTCACCAGTGATGAAATAATACATCATTTGCATTCATGGCTGATCATTTTCGTTAAAGACAGATATAGGTCGCTGCCGCCCGCAAAATGCTTTCAAGACTTATTAAAATGAAAGGATTCTGCAAAACATTTAATGAGGTGCGACTGGTGTAAAGTGGCCTGCATATCTTACAGTGCATGAAATATTTTACAGACTAGTTTTATTTGCCTGCCCTGTAGATAGCAGTGTTAGAGAGCAGTCACTTTGTACGATCGTCTCCATGAAAGACTATCCTCTCATTGAAGTTACAAGTACAAATAAATTGTAGCTTTAAAGAATAGCAATAAGTGAACACTAACGTTTTCATGACAGATTGTGTAAATGGCACACACGCTCTCTGGCAATCGTATAGCCTCCGCATCACGTCCGACACTGCTGTCGCCACACCACAGCAACCAAGTCCTCTGCGTTTTTCTCATCATAGCTTGTTCATTCGATGTTCATTAAGATTACACACAGTTTTTAACACGCTTCTTGTATCCACTGTGGTGTCTGATGTGTCGGCAGCTGGGCCAACACCTTGTAGATCGAAGTGGCTGAAAGTGCACGCTAAACTAACGCAGACGGGCGTGAAGTACTGGAACATGAGACTTATTAATGAATAAGAAGAAAAGTACGTAGCTGGAATAATATACTTAACTTTATTCTCTTGTTGGAATACATCTCTTGAATAGTAGTAAGCTATAAGCACTGATACAAATGGCGCCTTGCTAGGTAGTAGCTATGGAATAAGCTGAAGGCTATTCTATCAGTCTCTCGGCAAATGAGAGGAAGACTTGGTAGGTCTGGTCGCAAGCTATGTCGTCCGTACAACTGGGGCGAGGTCTAGTCCGTGTATTGTGACCTGCCATGTGGTGGCGCTAGGATTGCGATTACACAGTGGCGACACGCGGGTCCGACATGTACTACAGGACCGCGGCCGATTTAAGTTACCACCTAGCAAGTGTGGTGTCTAGCGGTGACACCACAGTGTCACCGCCAGACACCACACTTGCTAGGTGGTAGCCTTTAAATCAGCCGCGGTCCGTTAGTATACGTCGGACCCGCGTGTCGCCACTATCAGTGATTGCAGACCGAGCGCCGCCACACGGCAGGTCTAGAGAGACTTCCTAGCACTCGCCCAGTTGTACAGCCGACTTTGCTAGCGATGGTTCACTGACAAAATACGTTCTCATTTGCCGAGACGATAGTTTAGCATAGCCTTCAGCTACGTCATTTGCTACGCTCTAGCAAGGCGCCATTATGAGTTAGTATTGATATTGATTCATGTACCGTCAAGACCGACGTTCTTCATTAACGGATTAAAGTTAAGTATTCCACCAGCTACGTCCGTTTTTCTAAATTCTAATTTCCTTGTCCTGTTCCAGACCTTACGCCAGCCTGCGTGAGCTAAAACGCGTGCCTTTCGGCCTCCTCTAGTAACACGGTGTTGGCTCTCCTGCCAACCAAAACATCCACAAAATTCTTTTCCCTGCCTGGCTCAAATAACAGGCCGAGTCTTGCTGCCCTTCCCACCATCTAGCTGTAAAATCAAACAGAGGTATCAGTACTCTGTAAGTAGGACCGAGGTCCAGAGCATGCCTGTAGGTGCTGACGTGGTTAATGTGAGCGGTTACTCTCGCTGAGGAGTAGTCTAGTGGCATTAATCTGCTGACCGTTGCTCACCTGTTTGTCTCAGCGAGGCGCAGTCGGTGAAAGTAGTTCAGAAGCCGTGAACTACCCATTAATTCCCAGACAGCAATGTGAGGGTAGCATGACAATGTTGCAGAACAAAGTATATATCTACATTAGTTAGCATTGCAACAGGCAAGAAGGAATTCAGTATCTGAAGAACCTACACAAACTCGTAGTAAATGCCAGAATACAAATGTGATGCAGAAACACACAGTATAAGGAAACAGGTTGTTATTCAACAATCGGCGCACAAAAAATAAGATCAGGAAAATCTCTTAGGTAGACAAATTCAGATAATTATGTATGTTTGTTGAACCGACAGGATTAAAGACCCGGGAGGGCGGAGAAAATGCGAGTAGAACTCGCTCTCTTGGACGTTGCGTGCAAACTTAGTGATGTATATAGATAGTTCGTCTATAGGTTTTGATAAGTTGGTTTGGGAGTATGTAAATACGTGACATAAATGGCCGTATCTTTTGAATACATTGACTTAGAAGCTTAAATCTGTTGCATCGCCAAGGAACCGCAGACATCAGCGTTTGACATAATTTCATCGTGATACCTCTTCCCGTTCCTGAGAGAAAGGGGCCTTAACCCAAGGACAGACTGACAAATGGACAATATGGTTATCCTCTAAGGGTTCTGTTTTTACCGAATGAGATGCGGTACCCCTAATAACTGCAAAAATACAAAGATCGCATGAAAAAGTTAAAGTAAATCACAAAATTCATAATTCCATCGTTATCACGCAGTTGTTAGATCAGAAGTACTTTCACGCATCTGAAACGGCTGAAATTGGTGGCAGAGGTGAAATCAGAAACATCGAAAAACTAGAAAGAAAAAATGTAAGGAACTCCTAGGACCAACGTTCGTAAAGCAATAAAAGGAAATCCTTCTAGTATCAGGAGAAATCATAGATACAATCACTAAACGGCGGTAACAGTTTCATAATGTACATAAAACGTTGAAGTACAGGCTCCCAAATAAAGTTCGTATTTAGCTTTATCGATGAAAAGAAGAAACAAGTAGTTAACAGAAATCAATGAAGACTTAACGCGCATTGGTATACATGAAGAAGTCATTTAAAGTTCGGAAACGTAAAGAACAAATTCAAATTCGTGAGAGGCCGCCTTGACAAGCCACATGAGTGACAGAAGGAGCGGTACACAAACACAACGAACCGGTGAAGTGATAATGGGAGTCAAAACAGAGACAGATCGCTACGTAAGGTAAAACGCACTCCTCATTTTGGCACAAGGAATAAAATAATACAAAATTTAAACAAATTACAGTAGTGCTGGTACATGAGCTACATCTCAAGCAAGAAATAAACTACCCACAGGCTAAAAGATACGTATATACACAATAGGAATTCATAGTTTTGTACTGTCCAAACTGTAAATAGGGTGTCTTGAGGTTTTCCTTGATCGTAACGTTACCGCCGAAGCTGGTTATCACCTCTTCTACATTCACAATTGAGATTGCTGCTCTGCATTCCCGGCTGACTGGGATCTGGCTTACGAAAAGGGAACAAAGGAAACATTTGACCCGGCATCCAACAACCCACTCTTCCTGATGACCGGCAATGAATTGTTTAAAAATAAACAGTTAAAATATAAAAACAGCAACAAGGTTACATATACAACAGAATAAATAGCTGGGCAAGCACAGTACGAACTAATTCGCTTTTTAGACCAGTTCAAGTTGGAGATCTACTGCTTACATCTCCATTGCTTCTGGGGATGTCAACCTGTGCAGGAGACAAACCACGTGGCACAAACAAACGCTAATTTCCAGAATTCCGATGTCTTCAAGAACTGTAAAATATTTTCATTATTATATAGGGAGCAGATTCAGCTTCAGTCACGATGTATGCACGGAAAACCACTACTTCTTTCTATTTAGGTCAACTGAATTGTTTTGCAAGAGATATTACACTATCATGAGTATCTACCACTCAAGAAAAGTTGCGTTTATGTTACAGGAATGCGCGCTTGTCGATGAATAATCACAAGAGGCCCGTAAAAATATGTCCCGGGAATTACACTAATCCATTAACATCCGGAATACGCTAAGGGGCATTAGTTTATTACACTTGTCAACCAACTTACAGCGTAAAACATACAACTGGAGCTAGTTAGCGAAAAAGGTTTGTTATGTGTGACCGGCACGCAATATCTTGTTCCATAATTTATCCTCGCTGGTCTATGTTACGTAAATATGGACGATATGACGGCCTTAGAAAACTTCTCCTATGTCACTTAGAGCTGACATAATAGGGAATTCAATACGGAAAGCGGAAGTTTTATGACATGTCGCTGTGAAAGCTATTAATTTTAGGGAATAATTCGAATTTAAATGAACTCCATTGATAACGTAAGTTTCTCAAGTAATTCGTCTCCGCGTAATGGGAACTGGACTTCAGCGGACTCGTTAATGTGAGCTTAACACTATTACAGCAGTTGGAGACAGAAAATCACGAATTTACAGATGTGAGGTCACTAGACCCAGAGCTTCGTGAAAATTAAAGCACCATGAAGAAGGTGCGCGTCGTGTGTGGTACGCAGGGGGCCTACGAATGCTAAAGAGTTTCTATTAACATGATTATCGCTTTTGCAGTTACTTTTTATTTCCCCGATAGCCATCAACTCTAAAAAGGTAGTTTGGCGAGTTTCCTTGGTGGCCTGGAAAACTCAGTCAGAACTGTAGGCTGCCGGTCCCCTATCATTCCTGTTTGCCGTTATTTCGCTGCATCATTTACATACAAGCGCTGATCAACAGTGAATTTGATTTTCGAGATTTGTTAAACCAGTGATAAGGAATGAAGTAAAATTCCACATAGTTCACTTCGTTATACTTCGTGTTTGTTTTTGTTATGTGAGTGACTCAAAATACGTTGTTCTTTTGGATAAACTGTGATTTTTTTCCCCCTGGTGTACTTGAATATTGAACATATACAAAAAGGACATCACGGGTTGTCACAGGTTTGTTTGATACATGGGAGAGCGTCATGGAGATGAAGAAAAAGTAAACGGGCAAACGCTTGAAGATAGACGCAAACTATCCTGTGAAATCCCACTAATGAACCTTCAAGAAGCAACTTTGTTTCAGGTCCCTATGGGACCAAACTGCTGGGGTCATCGGTCAATCACAGTCACATATTTCAAACAGTAAATTTCTGTTTATCTTACGTCAACTCTCCTGTGAATCTTCGCACCACGTGTTTCGTTAAAAGTAAGCGAGCCATGTCATCATGAATCCGTAAATTCGATCCCGGTAGCAGTGCTTTTCAAATTAAAAAAATCGAAAAATAACAGAATTGTGGCTCGTTGTTAATACGCGTCATAAAAATTGTGTCTCATGCAAAACTCTACGTTCTCCAGTAATGCTCCAATTTAACAAATTGGTGTAAAGATTTGTGTATTTGCTCTTCCAGCTGCAAAGTTTTATTCGAGAAAATTTAGAGGTTGATGTCGCTATTTAGACCGATGACGAAAATAAACAACAAATCAATACACTCTAAGACAAAAAACTACACAGCACAATAGAATTATTTCATATGGAATGAAACCATTTAGATATGATATACATGTCCAGACAAACAAATCATTACAGTTTCAGAAAGAATCGGTGATTTATTCAACAGAAAGAGCTTCACATGTTGAGCAAGTCAATATCGCGTTGGCCATCGCTAGCCCTCATGTAAGCAGTTTTTCGGCTTGGCATCGATTGATACAGTTGTTGGATGTCCCCGTGAGGGACGGATTCTGTCCAATTGGAGCGTGAGTTCGTCAAAATGCCGAGATGTTTCTAGGATCGTGCCCATTAAGATCCAAACGTTCTCAGTTGGAGAGAGAGCGGACGACTTTGTTGGTTAAGGTAGGGTTTGACAAGCACGACTACAGACAGTAGTAACTCTCGCCGTGTACGGGCGGGCGTTATCTTGCTGAAATGTAAGCCCAGGATGGCTTGCCATGAAGGTCAACAAAACTGTGATGTAAGGGTATCGCGGATGACTAGCTAAGGGATCCTACTAGGAAAAGAACTGACACCCCAAATCGTCAATTCTGGCTGTCGGGCCGTGTGTCATCTCTGAAGACGATTCCAGCCTAGTCAATGAGAGTCCACGCCGAATGTACACAACACGATTCTAGATGGGCTTGTTGATGTACAGAGGTCATCGGTAGTCGGCACGAGGAGCGTCGTAAACTCAGTCCGCCTTCTGTGAGCCGGCTGTTAATGGCCCTTGTGCTCCCCGAACCACCAGTTGCACATTGGATGGATGATAATGTTGAATCTGGGGCCTCTCTGACGGTTGCTCGGCCCTCACGTTCTGTTGTCTGGGTCGACCGCTTCCTACCTGACGCCGTGTTCAGCCAACATCGTCCTCTCACTAAGCTGTCTTCTGCCTATATTGTCCACGCGCCTGTGTGCGAGGTATAGTTGGTGTCGAACTGAGTGCGCAGAATGAAACTGACAAAGACTTTATGCCCTGGTATCGACACGTCCCCTGGTTGCCATACTTGCCAGCTGCTCGGTGACATTGCGCTACAGCGTTACAAAGTCCGTCGACACAATTATGAATATCAATGTACGACCAGTTTGTATAATCCCTTCGTTGTGCATAATGTTTTTTGTGTTAAGAGTGCAGTTGCTGCAGAAATTTTTATCAACAGGACGTGTGAAGATACAGGATTCTCGCAAATATTTCGGCCAGGGAAAATTACAATGTCCGTTGGAGATAAGATCATCGTGAAATCTGGCGATTGTTTGAGATACACAGTATCGTAACGATCTGACATGACAGTGTACGTGGAAATCGTCCAATAGGTGTTTTGGCTGGAATAGCAGACGCTAGATCCCTGTGTGCAGTTGTATCATGTCTTGGGATATGGTTCAAATCGCTCTGAGCACTATGGGACTTAACATCTGAGGTCATCAGTCCCATAGAGCTTAGAACTACTTAAACCTAACTAACCTAAGGACATCACACAGATCCATGCCCGAGGCAGGATTCGAACCTGCGACCGTAGCGGTCGCGCAGTTCCAGACTATAGCGCCCACAACCGCTCGGCCACCCCGGCCGGCTCTTGGGATATATTTTTAAAAAAGTGCCGAATAGTCAAATACAGGATAAAGTAAGTGAAGTCCAATGGTATGTCTGGCTGGGAGAGCCCTCTCGATTGGAACGGTTTTCCGTTCTTTATGCGCAATAGCGCGTTCCTGTGGCGAAGCGTGAGGGTTGCGTGTTTAGTGTATGTGTTGAGTGTGGCGACTACAGTGGGTGTGTGTCTGTTGTGCGACGTCACGTTTGTGTTGCTTGGCGGTGAGGCAACGGGACGGGACTGGTGAATCTCGCTGCTGACACGTGGCTTAATCCAAAAATGTTCAGATGTCTTATGGGACTCAACTGCTAGGGTCATCAGTCCCTAAACTTACACACTACTTAACCTAAACTATCCTAAGAACGAACACACACACCCGTGCCCGAGGGAGGACTCGAACCTCCGCCGGGACGAGCCGCACAGACCATGACTACAGCACTCCAGACCGCTCGGCTAATCCCGCGCGGCTCGCCGCACTTTCCTAACGGATCGTTCATCGTACTCCCCACATTGACTTCTGCGGTTGTTTCAAGCAGTGCCGCCAGTTTCTTAGCACTGACAACTCTACGCAAAAGCAGCTGGTCTCGTTCGTCAAGTGTTGTCTGGGGTGAGAGGCTGTTGCATCTTACGTACCCGTAAAATATAGGGTGCCTAGGAAACCTGCTTTCTCCGACCGCTAGACAACTCGCTGGTCGTCAACTTGGCTGCGGCCAGGTGTCGCAGCGCGTGTGTCCCCTTCGTGTCGTGGACGCCGCCGTCGAGTTATCGCCCTAGAGAGGGGTCGGTCCGCGCGGAATTGGCTCACGTCTTCTTCACAGCCGTCTCTGCTCTTTCTTACGTTCCTGATGGCAGTGCCGGTGCTTGGCCTTACGCCGGAACAGCGGTAATGCCTGGAGTACGGTATTATCGGTACACTCTCGACACTGTGGATCTCGGAATCTTGAATCCCTAACAATTTTCGAAATAGAATGCCCCTTGCGTATTGCCCAACAAATATTCTGCGTTCAAAGTGCGCTTACTTGTGTCGTGCCTCCATAACCACTTAGGAAGCCAACAAATGACTCCGCCAATGCACTGAGCGTTTGTACCTTATGTGCGCGATACTACCGCCATCTTTACGTGTACGTATCGGTTCCCCACAACTTTTGTCACCTCAGTGTATCTCCATATCATTATGCTGTCCAGCTAGATTAGAGATTAGATTAGTACTTGTTCCATAGATCATGAATACGACACTTCGTAATGATGTGGAACGTGTCAGGTTAATAAAAGGTGTCTATACAAGATATTACATTACACCAAATATTACGTGACAATATTTTTAATTTTTTTGTGGGGGTTGGGGAAATTACCCACTCACTATATCCAAAAATTCATCTAATTGGTAGAAGGAGCTGCCATTAAGAAATTCTTTTAATTTCCTTTTGAATGCTGTATGCCTATCTGTCAGACTTTTGATGCTATTAGGTAAGTGACCATAGACTTTTGTGGCAGCATAATTTACCCCCTTCTGTGCCAAAGTTAGACTTAACCTTGAGTAGGCAAGATTGAATTCGTTCGGATTGTTAATAACAAATTTCATAAGTGAATATTGTGACGCTACAGTGAAGATCTGTATCTCTTTAAATAAGTGTCTGGAGGATGATCTTGGATGAGCTCCAGCAATTATTCTGGTTACACGCTTTTGTGCAATGAACACTCTTTTACTCAATGATGAGTTACCCCAGAATATGATGCCACACGAAAGCATAGAATGAAAATAAGCGTGGTAAGCTAATTTACTGAGACGTATATCGCCAAAATTTGCAGTGACCCTAATAGCAGAAGTACCTGAACTAAAACATTTCAGCAGATCCTCGTGTGTTTCTTCCAGTTCAACCCCTCATCAATGCATACACCTAGAGATTTTGAATATTCTACCTTAGCTAGCGATTTCTGATCGAAGTCTATATTTATTAATGGTGTCATTCCATTTTCTGTGTGGAACTGTATATATTGTGTTTTGTCAAAGTTTAATGAGAGCCTATTTGCAGAGAACCACCTAATGATTTTCTGAAAAACATGGTTTACAATTTCACCAGTTAATTCTTGTCTGTTGGGTGTGATAGCTACGCTTGTATCATCGGCAAAAAGTACCAGCTTTGCCTCTTCGTGAATATAGAATGGCACGTCATTAATATATATTAAGAACAGCAGAGGACCCGACACCGAACCTTGCGGGACCCCATTCTTGATTGTTCCCCAGTTTGAGAAATCACCAGTTTTTTGCATATTATGTGAACTTTCTGCACTCTTCCAGTTAGGTACGATTTAAACCATTTGAGCACTGTACCATTCATACCACAGTACTTGAGCTTATGTAGAAGTATTCCATGATTTACACAGTCAAAAGCCCTCTATAGAGCACAAAAATTCCCAACGGGTGACTTTCGGTTACTCAGAGCATTTAATATTTCATTAGTGGAAGTATATATAGCATTTTCCGTTGAAAAACCCTTCTGGAAACCAAACTGTCATTTTGTTAAAACTTTATTTTTGCAAAGGTGTGAAGCTACTGTACAATACATTACTTTTTCAAGAATTTTAGATAAGGCAGTCAGAAGAGAGATTGGGCGGTAGTTGTTGACATCAGACGTATCCCGTTTTTTATGCAGTGGTTTAACAATGGCATACCAGGAAGTAGCTATCTAAGTTTCTAGCGTACAAAAAGTCCCGCACGACCACCAGCCACGTCAGATCTTTTCTCGGCAGTTCCACGAGAAGAAAGGCCTGCAAGGGACGCAGAGGGCAGTGGCTGGCCGCCCACTCAGGTGCTGGGTCGTGCTAACGGCATCCTCGGACTGAGGGCCGAGCACCTCGGGAAATTTCACGTCTCCAAAGAAGCGTTTTGTGGCTGCAGGGAGTGGTAATGGCAGCCGGCACGACTGGGGGCGCGCACAAGGAATTTTAAATGGCCTCATTAATACCGGAGCGCCGCCGGGCTACGGACTACGGTACACCTCCAGGGTGGAGTTGGGCCGCCGCTCACGCAGCCAAGTTGCTCGCTCGCGGGCTCGGCGGGAAAGGCGCGGCGCGGCGCGGCGCGTCCCCTGCGAGTCCTTGGCCTACACTGCTGCGTACCGCGGTCTCAGCGCAAAGCTCTTCTTCCTCGGGAAAAAATGTACGTAAATTCTGAGGTGCGTGTAGTTTCGTTGACAGAAAATCCTTAGAAGTTTTGATCTTATGTTAAAAAGTGAACGGATTGGTCGATCCACTCTCTGACTCTAAGGGAACTGAAACTGAGGATGGCACAGAAAAGGCGGAAATACTAAGTGTCATTTTGCAAAAATGTTTCACAGAGTAAGGTCGCACTGTAGTTTCACCTTTAAATCGTCGCACGATCGACAAAATGTCAGGTATCAAACTAAGTGATCGAGGGATAGAAAAGCTGCTGAAATCATTCAACAGACAACACGCTACTGGTCCTCACGAGATAGCAGTTCGATCCTACGTAGAGTATGCGTGAGCACTCGCCCTTCTTCTAGCAGGACTGCACCGTAAGTCTTCGAAGGAGCGAAACGTTCATAAATGAATGGAAATAAGCGCGGGTCATTTACGTTTTCATGAAGGGTCAAAAAATGGTTCAATTGGCTCTGAGCACAATGGGACTTAACTTATGAAGTCAGCAGTCCCCTAGAACTTAGAAGTAATTAAACCTAACTAACCTAAGGACATCACACACATCCATGCCCGAGGCAGGATTCGAACCTGCGACCGTAGCGGTCGCGCGGTGCCAGACTGTAGCGCGTAGAACCGCTCGGCCACTACTGCCGGCTTGAAGGATCATCGAACAGGCGTACGTAACTGGGGGCCTTCTTCTCTGACATCGGTTTTGTTGTAGAATTCTGGAACATGTTTTATGTTGGCGTACGAAGATACTTCTGCAGACCGAAAGTCTCATGTGTAGGATTCAACATGAATCGTGTGAAATCGAGCTCGCTCTGATCGTCTACGAGACCCAGAAAGGAGTAGATACAAGCGTTCAGGTACGTGCCGTGGGCGTTGACTTCCGCAAGGGTTAGATATAGTTTCGCACTGCCATCAGATAAACAAAATACGAGCGTACGGAATGTGAGAGGAACTGTGTGATTGGATTAAACAGATTCTAGCAAACAGAACACATCGTGTCATTCTGAACAGAGAGAACCCTTCGAACGTAAAAGTAAGCTGAGTTGGTCCCAATGGGAATGTTACAGAACCAAAGGAACTGGATAACCTGCCTAGTATCGTGTAGGGAACCCGCGAGCAGTCAGAAGTACCGCAACGCGACGTGGCATGGACTCGACTAATGTCTCAAGTAGTGCTGGATGGAATTCACACCATCAATCCTGCAGGGCTGTCTAAAAATCCGTAAGTGTACGAGTGGGTCGAGATCACTTCTGAACAGCACGTTGCAAGGCATCCCAGATATCCTCAATAATATTCGTGTCTGGGGAGTCTGGTGGACAGCGGAAATTCAGAAAAGTCTTCCTGGAGTAACTCCATTGCAATTCCGGATGGTGGGGTGTCGCATTGTAGTGCTGGAACTGCCAATTCATTGGAACGCACAATGGACATGAATGGATGCAGGTGGTCAGATACGATGCTTACGTACGTGTCACCTGCCAGAGCCGTATCTAGACGTATTAGGCGTCCCATATCTCTCCAACTGCACACGCCCCACAGCATCACATAGCCTCCACCCGCTGACATGCAGGATCCATGGATACATGAGGTTGTCTCCACATCCGCACACGTACATCCCCTCCATAAAATTTGAAACGAGACTCGTCCGACAGGGCAACATCTTTCCAATCATCAACAGTCAAATGTCGGTTTGACGGGCCCAGCCTTCGGCTCCGAAGACTCATTTCGACGACATTTCGTTGAATGGTTCGCACGCTCACACTTGTTGATGGCCCAGCACTGAAATCTGTAGCAAACTGCGGAAGCGTTGCACTTCTGTCAGGTTGGACGATTCTCATCAGTCGTATCTGGTTCAGTTCCTGCAGGATCATTTTACGACGGCAGCAGTGTCGGAGATTTGATGTTTTACGAGAGTCCTGGTGTTCATAGTACATTCGTGAAACGGTAGTATAGAAAAGTCCCCACTTCATCGCTCCCTCTAAGGTTCTGTGTCCCATCTCTGGTGCGCCGACTACAACACCGTGTTCAGACTCACTTAAATCTTGACAACCTGTCGTTGTAGTAGCAGTAACCGATGTGACAACTGCGCCAGACACTCGTCTTACATAGGCGTTGCAGACCTCGGCGCCGCTTTCTGCCTTGTTACATCTTTCTGCATTTGAATAGGCATTCCTATATCAGTTTCTTTGGCGCTTCTGTGTATAAAGAACGTAGTAGATAATGTCGGAAATTCCCTGAGGCTTTCCCGGATGATACTGTTGTATACAGAAAAGTCGCATCGCTATAATATTGCAGCGAAATACAAGGACATCTGCAGACAATCGGCGATTGGTGCAGGAAGTGGCAACTGAACCTCAACATAAACAGATGGAACGGATTGCGAATACAGACAGAAAGAGCCTTTGGTATGTGATTACACGCTTGCAGGACAATCATTGAAAGCAGTTAGTTCAATAAAGTATCTGGGAGTAAGCGTACGGAACGATTTAAAGTGGAATGACGTAGAACTCAAACCACACAAAAAGCAGATACACTATGTGATCAAAAGTATCCGGACACCCCAAAAAGCGTACGTTTTTCATAATAGGTGCATTGTTTTGTCCTCTACTGCGAGGTGCTACATATCAGTGACCTCAGTAGTCATTAGACATCGTGAGAGAACAGAATGGGGCTCTCCGCGGAACTCACGGTCTTCGAACGTGGTAAAGTGATCGGGAGTCAGATGAGTCACACGTCTGTACGCGAGATTTCCACACTCCTATACATCCCTAGGTCCACTGTTTCCGATGTGATAGTGAAGTGGAAACGTGAAGGGACACGTACAGGCCAACCTCGTCTGTTGACCGACAGAGACCGCCGACAGTTGAAGAGGGTCGTAATGTCTAATAGGCAGACGTCTATCGAGACCATCACGAAAGAATTACAAAATGCATCAGGATACACTGCAACTATTATGACAGTTAGGTGGGAAGTGAGAAAACTTGGAGTTCATGGTCAATCGGCTCATCATAAGCCACACATCACGCCGGTAAATGCCAAACGACACATCGCTTGGCGTAAGGAGCGTACACATTGGACGACTGAACAGTGGAAAAACGTAGTGTGGACTGACGAATCACGGTACACAATGTGGCGATCCGATGAAAGGGTGTGGATATTGCCGAATGCCCG